>NC_060273.1:17406366-17414779 GCF_021613505.1 Equus quagga | reverse complement strand
TAGATGGATGGGTGGATGGGCAGATGGATGGGTGGGTAGATGGATGGATGGGTGGGTGGGCAGATGGATGGAGGGATGGATGAGTAGATGGATGAGTGGGCGGCTGGATGGAAGGATGGATGAGTAGATGGATAGGTGGGCAGATGGATGGAGGGATGGATGAACGGAGTAAGGGAGGGAAAAAGGGAGAGAGGGAGGGAGTCATCTTTCCTTCACTTGTGGCCTAAGAAACGGGACATTACCCCACTGGATTTTTTTCAACAAGCCTTTCCTGTCACCTTGGGGCTCATTTGTCTCCCTGTTCATACTGTTTTTTGTCTGTCCCAACTCCTGCCACCCCTAAGGACCAAACTCTTGATCACTAATTGCATTGTTATTAGGTTGGTCTCCCTCTGGGACTGTACAACCTTTATTAGTTCAGAACTTATCATTTTCTTATTTCACCACATGCCCAGCACCCACCTTAGCACACACAAAAAGGCACTCCGTAAAGATTTTTCTGGCTAATTGACTTACTGATTAATTAATTGGAAAAGCTATAAATTCTATAAAGTGTTGTTTTCAAAATCCAATAGGATTTAGGGAATTGGGTTTTTAATGAATTGTTTATCTTAAAAAAAGAAGTATGGGATCTTTGATTTTCCAAATTTTCCATAATCGCCACATAATGCTTTTATAATCAGAAAACTGGCTCTAAAAATAACTAAATAAGTACACATACCACTTAAATTTTAAAAACAACAGCCCCATCAGAATCATTTGAGACTCTGGTCAGATTAGACTGAGTCTTTTCACTGTCTTGCTATGTCAGAGGTTGGCATCCCACCCTCCTCTCCTCTTTATGCTTAAAGTGGTTCTAGAAGATTCCAGTAGAAACCACAGAGTGAACTGAAACAATGGATTCATGGACCAGGGCAATCAGGAGAGGGAGCCCAGGCGGACCCGAGTAGTCTGCTTAGACAAAAGCCCTGATCCAGCAAACTTCTCAGAAAGTTCCATCTATATTTACAGCTTTGGAAAGCGTTAGAGAACATGGAACACTCAGGTCAGTAGAATCCTGGCTCTGAGAGGTACTGGGAACAAAATGTTCCCTCCTGGCTTAGACAGCAAGAGAGCCGAGCCTGGGGTTTCTGAGTCTTTCCAGCCCTCAGAGCAGACATTGGGCTTCTCTGTGCCTCTGTTTCTCCATTTGTTTAGTGGAATTTATTTTGTTCTCCTTGACTCACAGAGCATGCAATAATAACAGCCACCATTTACCTACTTACTACTTATTATGCTTGAGGCACTGGGCTGAGTCATTTCATGTTCACAAACAGCATTATTTTTTAATGCCCATTCTATAGATGGTGTTGATGTGGGCTTGGTGAGCCAAGGAGTCGAAAGAAAGATTTCTTGGACTCTCAAGCTCTGGTAGTAGTGTTCCTTTATTCACAGAATAGCATGCAGTAGCATGGGGACAGGACCCATGGGCAGTGAAGAGCTGCAGTGGGTTGCAGGTAGGGCTAAATTTATAAGGCATAGGTATGTGAGTTATTTCTTTACAAGACAAAGTAAAGATCAGTGAAGGTGGGGTTGGTTATTGGGTGGTAGAATCTGGTCAGGACATCCTATGCTTCCCCAGGGATGACAGAGACACCTTGGGCTTCTCCCCCTGGGGCAGCCTTGATCCACATCAGTGTGACTGAGGTGCATGGAGATTAAGTAATTGCCCAAGGTTCACACTGCCAAGTAAGTGGTGGATCAAGGATTTGAACTTGTCTCCCTGGCTCTAGAGCTCTAGGTCTCAACCTCTAAACTGCTGTGGGGCTGATTCAATGTGACAAAGTATGAACAGAAGAGCAGAGGGAACAACTATTTATTAAGCTTCTATTGTGAGCCAAGAACCTTATAGGAGTCACGAATATGAATTGCTCTCAAGTTAAAGGTGAAGGTAATATTGTGTTTCTTTATTTGTTTAACCAAATATAATCCAATTCAAACCCGACCCACTGCCAAGAAAACAGAGTTATCAAAAAGTTGAGTTAGCAGTCATTGACTCGGCCCTCCCCTCCATCATTTTTCAAGCCCCTCTTCCTGTTTCTGGGGTCCTGGGAAGACCAAGTCATATCAGTGGTTGGCCTCCCACCAAGCCTCCGGTGGCGCTATCTGCTCAGCTTCCCAGGTTGGTGTGGGGAAACCCTTGTCCCCTCCGCCCTCCCAGCCCCCGCCCACCCGAGCCTGGCCTCAGGTATCCTCCACGTGACTCCCCAGGCCCCCGCCCATCGTGCCTGGTCTTCAGAGACCCCCTCCCACGCACTGCTTTCGAGCAAGGCTCTCTGAGAAACCACACCCTGTCTCCCTTCCCAGACTCCTGAAATCTGACAGCCTAAGGCAGTCTAACTCTTCCGTCGCAGCCAGTACGAACTCGAACTTCAATGACACAAAGATAGGCTTCTCCTGAGCAAGAGAAGACAAAGAACATCGCCTCCTTTTCTAATGAACCTCCAGCTGAGAAAATAAGATACAATTCATTCTTCAACAGGCTATTCTGCCATAGTGAACTCCTTAGTTAGGCTCTGCCCGCCCACATTATCTCATTTAACCCTCCCACCCACTCTGGGAGGGTTACTTGGCGGTTTGAGCCGGAGTGCGCGGCTTTCCCGCTCTCTATCCAAGAGGGCTTCTCCTCAGTGTGGGAAGGAAGGGCATCAGCTGGCGGCAGACACAGTTTTAAGAGGAAGATACATGCAAGAGAGAAGGAAGGAGAGTGTTCTCCAATCAGCCATCCTGATCACCCTAACCCCCCAGGCTCTCGGGGGTGGTGAGAGGCATCATTTCCAGGTGGCAGCTATGGTCACTGTTAATAATTATCACGTACCTAGTACACCCAGGTAATGTGTAAAACCCCTCGAGTACGTTGTTTTATTTCATCCCACAACCCCCAAGGAACGGAAGTGTTATTACCCCAGTTTTATAGGTGAGAAAACTAAAGCTTATAGAAATTCAGGGTTTTTCCCCAGGTCTCAGGGCCAGCATAGAGGCAGGATCTGAACTGAGGCAGTCCCACTCCAGAGATTATACTGGCTCTCATCGCACCTTGACAGCCAAACCCATGGGGCCGCTGTTAGCGCCCTCTTTTCACAGCTGAGCTAGCGAGGGGTTCAAGAGGTGAAATAACTTGCTCAAATTACAGAGTAACAGAACCAGAATCCCCCCTCACCAAAACCAGCCTACTAGAAGATTTGCCCAAACTGAAGGAAAGCACTTTGAAAAGCTAAGGAGACCAAGCAAACCTAAACCTAATTTTTCTAAGGAATTTGAGTTTGTTCTCACTCTTAGAGGAAGATCAGTGCGTCTTTCCTTAGGCTGTTGGATCCTGGGGATCTGGGAAGGAAGAAAGGCTCATGGTTCCTCAGAGGGCTCCCCTCAAACATACCAACCGTTTGATCTGTGCTAGAAAAATTTGTAAAAATCTATGAAAAAATAACAGCAAAGTTTTATATTGTGCTTACTATGTGCCCAGGCTCTGTTCAAAGCAAGTATAAACATGTTAACTATTTAATCCTCCAAACACCTTTATGAGGTCACTCCTAGTGGTGATCTCTTACAAGTTTAACTAGCTCTCGGCGGAACCTCTGCCCATGTCCCAGGGGTAAATACTCCCGCCACAGCCAATTTCAAGCTACGCGTGTGATGTCATGGACCTCAGAGCCAGTAACATTCGTCATATTATTGCCCCCATGCAGATACAATAGACATAAATAGCCTCAAGAGCTTACATAATAGCAAAATGGAGCAAAATAATTAGGAATTGATGAGTTTTGACTACTTATTACGTTTGGTTTTAATATAATCTAAGTTCAAGTTAATAAAATTTAATATTTAATAATGGCCGTTTTTAACAACCAGCTCACAACATTGCTGATAATTTAACAGTTGACTTTCATGAGCTTACTCTGGCTTCAGCATGTAACTGGTCAGTACTATTTTACAGAGGAGAAAACTGAGGCACAGAAAGGCTGGGTAATTTGCAGAAGGTCACACAGCTTGGAGATGACAAAGCCAGAATTCAAACCAGAACAGTCTGGCTCCAGGATCTGGGCTCTTAACCATCTCACCTATTGCTTTTCGTGCAATCCTGCTGTGTCTTTCTGTCCAGATTCACATAAGGGCTTTGGGTTTTAGTGAGGCCGCTTCTTCCCAGGACCTTGGGGAAGAGCTGAGGCCTCCGGCTGCCTCCGTGGCCAAGGGTCTCGGGCCCTACGATTGGCTGCGGACGACCACACCTGGCTGTGCTCCGCGTCTGGCCGGGCTGGGCCTGGCCCTCGAGGTCCGACTGCGCCTGCGTTCAACCGCACATCCATTATGGAAAGGAGGGTCCCTTAATGTAGCGCAAATTATAGCTGGAACACAAGCAAATTGCCGGCTTTTACTAGCACATAAACTGAGCGGAACCTTTGAGATAGATCCGCATTACCCTAAACAGCATCCATAATTCATACCTGCAGCAGAAATGCTTCCCTCTCCGAGGCTGGAGCCGATCTATTATTGATGGGCCCCTTAGAAGGCCACGGCAGAGTGTTTCTCATGCTCCAGCCATCTGCCGGCGTGGTCAATTCCTCAGGCGGCGGCAGCACATTTATTCATCAGAATCAACTCCCAATTAGTTTCCTAGCAGGACCCGGGGGGGATTTATTTGAGGAATCAAAGTGAGTGTTTCTAGAACAGTACCCCCATTCCGACCCCTGTGACGCTAATCAATACATACAGAACCAGCGAGCAGCAGGCAAGCGTTCGTTTTCACTCACAAATGCTGCTGCCTTTGGAAATCACGGGGAGCAAAGCTCAAAAGCAATACCCCTCCCCCCCGCAGAGGGGTTGGCTGGCCGGGGGCTTCCATGGACAAGCCACTGCACTGTCAGAGCATAGACATCCGCGTGATTTTTCCATCACCCAGACTCATGAAGTGCCAATTATATCCTAGGCTCTTTCTAAAAGACCGTGTAAGAATCCTGTGAGATGGGTATTTATTATTCTCCCCCATTTTATAGATGGAGAAACTGAGGTTAAGGAGCTCCCCCAAAGTCACACAGCTAGTAAGGGGCAGCGCCAGGATTTGAGCCCAGAAAATCTGATTCCAAAATGCGTGGGCTTAACCGCGACTCCGTGCTGCCACCTGCAGGAAGAGGGAGGGGAATCCACAAGCTATTTCCAGTGGATCTCAAACCGTTAACAACACAACAGGTTGACAAAATGCAAACAAAAACCCCAACCCAATAGACAAGGAAGGAGGCAAACGCTGCTTTTTTAATGTTATTGCTGTTTCAAATTGTGATTTATTGTTTTATTGAATGCCTGACTAATTTTTAAATGACTAAATGAATTAATGGATATTAGTAAACACATATGATTTTAAATGACTAGGTCTTTTTAAGTGAGGATTTGGGAGACATGGAGGATGAATCATGAAAGGGATACCCAGAGGTTAACAGGTCGAGATACACTGGACAAAGATAAAACCATTAGGGTTTAGAGCTGAAAGGAAACATTCATCAAACATTCATGTGCGCTAAACACCTTCCCGGGTACCAGGCTGTGTGCCTGGCTCTGGGGATACAAGAATCAATTAGATGTGGTTTCTGGTGTCCCCAAGAGACTAGTCAGGTAAAGAGACAGGTAAATATCTAACTCACCATGTGGCAGAGTAACTCAGGGCCGGATGTCAACAAGGCTTCCTGCAACTGTGCCTTCTCCTTCCCACCCCAGGGGAGGCTGAGCCCCGGTGGAAGAAATCGCACCGCGGTGTGGACCGGCGAGACTCTACATGCAAGCCCTCCAAACTCTGCAGGGCTCTCACCCTCCTAGGCCATCCTCTTTAAGTGTCTCTGGTCAGCTTCCTCTTCCATGTTTTCAAGGCCAGTTCCTTAGACCTCATGGCCTCCTCCTCCTAGAAAATTGTGGCCAACAGCAGGAAGAGCTTAAAGCTTTCACTATAGCACCAGCAAACTTCTCTGCACCTGTACCTCCCAACCTTTGTGTTTCATCTTCATCCTTCTTTACTGTGGGCAAAACCACAGAGATGGTCTAGTTGGTGTGAGGTCCATCATGGGCCCAAGACCATAGACCTACCATTGAACAGAAACGAAGATGGCACGCAGAGCTGAGAGTGGAACAGGAAAGGGGAGGGTGTGAAGCCAAGGGGAAGGTTTGCATAACTAAGGGCAATCAACTGCAGGGTCCAAGTGAGTTGCCCAAATGATGAGGCAATCCAGCATATGGATCCAGGGATGGAAAACCCAAAGACAGGCGAGCAGGATAGTGGGTCCAGCAGGCAAGTGACTATTGAAGATACTTCAATGCCCCTATCCCCAATGACCCACAGGAGAAAGTCCAAAATGTGAAAGAGTATTATGAGAGTGAGAACTTAGAGAATGTCATAAATATCCTAAGACCCCAAAAATATTTCCCCACTGCTTTTTTACTGCCAGACAGCTTATAAATAGCTGCAACTGCCAATGGGTGGGAGGCAGTGGGATGCTGCCATGTTGATGGTGTCTGGCCCGGCCTGCCCAAGAGGCCAACACCCCATCATTCCCCAATAAATCAGCAGGTCATTTTTCACTGAACCGAAGCTCAATATTCTCATCGTTTTCTCCCATAACCAGCCCCGAGATTGCTCTGTGCTCTTTATTACCTTTCAATGACTTAAGCCCCTGAACTGAATAACTTCATCAAGGTGTCAACCTAAACAGATTTTCCCCATAATGGCCCAACTCTCACAGGTTCTTAATGAAAAATATTGATTCCCAAGGATTAGTTGCAGATTTATGTGTTGGGATGCTGATCTCTCTGTCACCTGGCACCTCATCAGTGGATGAAAGGACCTAGTTTCCCTTCATGGTTTTCAAAAAGCAATCACTGGCTATGTCAAGGGGCAGCTTAGGTCCGGAAAAACAAATAAAATTCTGCGTCTGGATCCCATGGAATACTTAACAGATAGCAGTGGGAGGGTGTGGCGCCAAGACTCCTGTCTGTCTTTCCTCTTTAGCATCTCCCCTGGTTGGGTTCTTGGCGAGACCAGTCATAGAGATGCTGGGAGCAAATGTGACAAGCAGCCCTCCTGGTATGAGTGATCTCTGGGACACAGTCTGGAGAAAAGCGTGCTGTGTACACCCTGTCTGGGGCAAGAGACACTGACTGGAAGGAATTCAACAGCTGCTGTCTCAAAGTGGCATTTAATCAACACCAGCCTAGGTTGGCTCTGCCAACTCGTTCTGTTAAATGTGATTCTCCAGGGATAATGTTGAGATTCTGGCGCCTAAAACCTTAACAAACTGCACAGCAGAATCTCTCCCATCAACCAGAGGCAGCTGGAATAGAATAAGATTCATTCTTTACCTATTTGATAAATATTTATTGAGGGCCTACTATGTGCCAGGCACTGGGGACACCATAGCACCATGGTGAGCAAAGTCAGATATGGGTTCCTCCTCTCATGGAAAAGGCGGACAAAAAAAAAATACCACAAATAAATGTAGAATTGCGGCTATGACAAGACAAGATGCTGGGGTGGGGACAGGGCTGCGGGAGCCTGTGACCAGGAGATTTCCCTAGTGAGGGAGGTCAAGAGAGATTTCTCTGGGGAAGTGGATGCTCAAGGTAACACCTGAAGATGCGAAGGAGTTCACTGGAAAAGCAGGAAGGGTGTGGGGAGCATTCAAGCAGAGTAGTGTGTGCAAAAGCCTGTTCTGGAGGGAGGGCGGCACCGCCTGTGTGGCCGGAGGGCAGAGAGGTGGGGAGCATGGTCGGAGAGGGCTCCTAAGAGGCAGGCAGAGGCCAGGCTGGATTTGGGTCGCTGCTCTAAGAACAATAGGAAGCCAGTGAAGGATTTTCAGCAGGAGGGCAAACTGATCATCTTCCCTTTGCAAAGATGACTTTAGCTGTTCTGTGGAGAACAGACGGAAAGAGCTTCGGAGTGAAGGCAGGAAGAAGGGGAGGCTTAGGAGGGGACTGCGGTGGTCCAGGCGAGAGAGGAAGCGATGATGCTGCTGGAGAGGGAGACATGGACAGAAGCAAGGAATGTTTTGGAGGAAAAATCAACAAGCATTGGTGTTGAATTGAATGTGGGGTGCAGCTTGGAGGAGGGAGAGGAGGGGACAAGGATGATTCTCAGACTTCTTGGCTGAGCTGCTCCTTCCCTGAAGTGATGGCCTCCTCACTCTGGGCCATGGAACCTCCCAGAGCAGAGGCTGAGAAGGTCTGCCCCAAAGGGCCAGATAGAAAGCCATCCCGTCTCTGTCTGGTACTCAGCTCTGCTGTTGTAAAGCAAAAGTAGCCACAGACAATAGGAAACAAATGCGTGTGGCTGTGTTTCAATAAAACTTTATTTACAAAAACAAGTGGCCAACAGGACTGGCCCTGTTGGCTGTAGTTT
>NC_060273.1:17316361-17405966 GCF_021613505.1 Equus quagga | reverse complement strand
GGGGGGGTGGTGCAAAAAAGACCTAAGGTCAGCGGGAGACTCCCAGAGCTGGAGCCAGGCTGATAAAATAGACCTTCAGCTTCCCCAGGCCTCCTTGGGGTCCCCAACACAATCTAGAGAGGATCCAGGACAAGTCCATCCTGTACATATTCCTCAGTACTTGTAACAGAACAAAATTTTTAGAAAAACAAACAGCAGAAAAGGTGCATGAGAAACAAATAAGTGCTTACCTACAGGCCCCGGGAGTGGAAATGGGTAGGAATGAGACTTTCACTTGTGTACATTTTTATATCATTTTGGTTTTTGAACCATAGGAATTATTACTCAAGTATTACCTACTTGAAAAAATTAGTAAATAAATTTCTTCACAAAACACACTGTTTCTATATGAACAGAAATGTATCTAGTTGCCTACTATTCGATTTTTTTTTTAACTATTCAAAAAGACATATATTTATCCTAAAATCACAACCTAAAATTAGGCATGGGGTAGATTTTAAGCGCAGCTGCATTGCATGAAGACCTGCAGATTGGGGGACGAAAAAGTAACAAAAGCACCCTTTTCTGGTTTGACTCGCCGGTCTGCTCTCTGTTACTCGAAGTCCGCTCTGGGCTTCTCCTGTTTTAGACAACTCCCTTTCTTCAGGTCACAGCACCCACTTTCTTTCTGCGGAACCTCCCCCGAGTAGGAGACAGTGCGGTGGAACTGTCAATCAAGAGGTTCCGCCCGCCTGGGTGTTGGTCATGTGACCCAGACTAGACCAATCAGATTCTCTGTCCCTGGAAAGCGTCTGGAGGGAAGCAAAAATAGTAGAGGTGCCTTGAAGAATCTTCTATTAGTTCCTGTTGCCTAGATCTTTGGGGCAGCTGTTTCACAGGTATGATTATTTGACCTTTGTTTCAATTTTAATTGTTTTTTTTTTTTTTTGCCTAAGTTGGCCAGAATCCATTTTTGTGGCTTGATACTGATGAAGAGGTCCTGCTGAGAAATCTCCAACGTCTCTCTGAGGCCTGTAACACAAAGGGCAGGCAGCATCCACGAGTCCCGACAAGCTCTGGTTTGTGCTTCCCCACTCCGGGCACCCCCTGCTTCGATCCCAGGCAAACTTCTGCTCTTCCTCCTAATGCGCCAGTGTATTCCTCTGTGCTCTACTCCCGCTTTGTCACCTGAAAAAATCGCTACTGATCATGTGAGAGTGGATTGTGGCACATCAGAGTGCCAGTCCCCGTGGAGACAGGCCTGGCAGCCAGTGACTGCTTTTTTTTTTTTTTTTATTGAGGTCAGAATGGTTTATAACGTTGTGTAATCGGTGATTGCTTTTTTATAAGCCCTGCTCTCCAAAGATGAGATTGCTCAGGCTCCTTTCCCTTGGGAAACACACCAGAGTCTCCCACAACTCTAGGACCAGTTCCAAGATGCAAGGTGCTAGTGTTGTGGCAGTGACAGCGCTGAACTCAGGGTTTCCGCCGGTTGACCATGGGCAAGGTGTTTACTCCTTCTAGGCTGTGGTTTTCTCATCTGTAAAATGAGGATATGAATTGTACCTACGTCACAGGGAGGGTTTATTTATATATTTAATACCATATTATCTGCCTTTCGCAGATGAGGAAACTGAGGCACAGAGAGGTTAAGTTAGTTGTCCAAGGTTACAAAGCTAGTATGGAGATGAAATGAAAGATTGCATGGGAATTACTTAGCACAGGGCGCAGGAGATAATAAATGTTAAATAAAGTGGTAGGTATTTGTTATGGACTGACTTGTGTCCCCCTAAAATTAATATGTTGGAGCCTTAACCCCCAATGTCACTGTATTTAGAGATAGGGCCTTTAAAGGGGTAACAAAGGTTAAATGAGGTCATAAGGGCAGGGCCCTGATCCAATAGGACTGGTGTCCTTATAAGGAGAGAGAGACACCAGGGGTGCGCACACACAGAGGAAAGGCCATGGGAGGGCACAGCAAGAAGACAGCCATCTGCAAGCCAAGGAGAGAGGCCTCAGGAGAAACCAAACCTGCCAGCACCTTGATCTTGGACTTCAGCCTCCAGAACTGTGAGAAGTAAGTGTCTGTTGTTTGAGCCCCCAGGTGTGGCATTTCCTTAGGGCAGCCCTATGGACTAATACACTATTGGAGGGGCCTCACGCTGTGGTGGAAATCACAGCTGCTTTTTAAATGTTCATCCGACAGCATCACCCCAGGATGTAATTGCCTTCAGCAATTCTCTGTCCCATTCAGGATAAAGTCAGACATCCTTTGCAAGATGTACGGCCCCCTCCAAAACACCTCTCCAAGTTCGTCTTCTGTCACCACATCCACTCTCACCCTCAGTGCAACGGTAACAGACTTCACACATCCCTAAACTTGCCAGGCCTTTGTATGTACTGTTGCCACCTCTCATGTCCTCCTCTTGTGCCTTCACCCAAACCACTTCCCTGGTAAACTCCTATGCATCCTGCAAGAGCCAGCTGCAGTATTTCCTCTGAAGCTTTTGTTGAACTTCCCAGGCAGCATTGAATATTTTCTTCTCTGTCTCACTACCATACCTTGCACATAGTTCTGTTAAATTGCACTGCAATTATTTGACCTCATGTCTCTCTCTCTCTTATTAGAATTTTGAACTCCTTGAGGTCAGACTATGTGTCTAATTTACTTTGGCATCTCCAGTATAGTGCTAGAGTAGATTTTCAATAGATCTTTAGTGATGTAATAAATGAAAGAGCACCTGAATCCAGGTTAGTTTATTCTCCCTCCCATGGAAAACTCTGAAGTCTATCTTAATCTATCTCAAAGAAGTTAACTTCTGGGAAGCCTGTAAGAAATTCCGCAGGATTACAGAGTAGACATCTCGCTAAGGCATTTAACTCACACTCGCTCTCAAGCTCTTTCTTCTCCTGGCTATCTTGGGTGCTATATCCTCTCCTAACTCTGGTTCCCACCCACAAGACTATCACTGTGGTATATACAGCCCGGAAGAGAGCCCCCAGTGCCACTTTCCAGTATTCATGCCCTCATGCCCTTCCCTTTGAGTGAGGGCTGGACTTACTGATTCACTTCTAACAAACAGAATGGTAGAAGTGGTGTGACATTACTCCTGAGATTAAGTTATTAAAAGTCTGAGGCTTCCATCTTGAGCAGTCCCTTTTGCTCCCCCTTGGATCACTCACCCTGGAAAAAGTCAGATGCCATGTCACGTAGCATTCTCTGGAAAAGTCCATGTGCCAAGGGACTGAGGCTTGCCAACAACCACATAAGTGAGTTTGGAAGCAGATCCACATTCCCTCCCAATCTGGCATTCAGATGAGACCAAAGCCCCAGCCAACAGCTTGACTACAGCCTCACAAGAGACCCTAGGCCAGAGGCAACAGCCTGAGCTGCACACAGATTCCTGACCCACAGATGCTGTGAGGTAAATTTTTGTTGTGTTAAGCTGATAAATTTTGGGATAATTTGTTGTATACCCATAGATAACTAAGATGGCCACCAAATGGACCCTCCCACAAGGGCAGGTGCAAGTCAGACATCCTCTCTCTTCCTTTTCATCACTGGATTTGGATTTCTAGGCTTAGGGCTTGATAAGTCACAGATTTTTATATGTCACCATTATCCTCCTCATCATCACTATCTTCATTGTCGTCATCTCTAACATCTATTGATGTGCTGTGTGTTAGGCACTACTCTTAGTGGTTGACATGCATCATCTTAACTCCTTACAATGACTTTATAAATTGGGCTTATGAGACTATTTTGGTTTCAAGAAACAGAAACTGACTCCAGGTAACTTAAGCCCCAGGAAGTTTTCCTGGAAGGAAGTGGGGAGCAGACCATCTAAAGTGGGGCCTGGGCTACAGCCAGGAGAGCAGGCAGGGACCAAGGCACCTCTAAAGGCTAGGAAGGGAGAAACACAACCAAGATAGGCTAGCCTGATGTTTAAATGCACGGGCTCTGGAACCAGACTCCCTGGGTTCAAATCCTTGCCCTGCTACTTACTGGCTTTGAAGTTGGTTTTCCCATCTGTGAAATGAGGATAATAATAGTATGTGTCTGAAGGCTTTGTTGTAAGTGTAACGTGTTTACATAATTAAAGTGTTTAGCACAGTGCTGGGCACTTAGTAAGTACTATACAAGTGTTAACTATTATTTGAGAATCTTGCAAATAAGTCTGGGTAGGAAACCACCATTAGAACTAAATCTAACTCCACCCATTATCAGTCAGTTTGTCTCACTGCTCAGGTTCAAATCCTAGGTAGAAAGCATCAGAGCACCCTAGCTTGGTTCCTGTGCCCACTCCTTGTCTAGGAGAAGGTAAGGTCTTCAATTGCTGTTCCATGAACCTGCATCAAGTGGGAGAAAGGTTGTTCTCCAAAAGAAAACTAAGAGAGTCTAGAAATAAACCCACATATAAAGGGTCAAATGATTTTCAACAAGGGGCCAAGGTAATTCAATGAGGAAAGGATACTCTTTCAACAAATGGTACGAGAATAATTAAATATACTTACATTAAAAAATGAACTTAGACCCTTACCTCACACCACACACACAAAATGACTCAAAATGGATCATAACCTAAATATAAGAGCTAAACCTTGTAGAGGAAAATGTAAGAGAAAACTTTTGTGACCTTGGGCTAGGGAAACATTTCTTAGATATGACGTTAAAAGTACAATCCACAAAAGAAAAAATTGACAAATTGGACTTCATCAAAATTTAAAACTTTTGCTCTTTAAAAGAAGTATAAAAAGACAAGTCACAGACTGGAGGAAATTATTTGCAAAACACAAGTCCTGATAAAAGACCTGTATCTAAAATAATGAATGCTTACAACTCAATAAGAAGAAGACAAACAACCCAATTTTTTTAATGGACAAGAGATTTGAATAAACTCTTCACCAAAGAGGATATAGCAATGGTTAATAAGAATATCGAGCAATTGGAATCCTCATATCGATGGTGGGAATGTAAAATGGCACGGCCAATTTGGAAAATGATTTGGCATTTTCTTAAAAAGTTACTTAGGGGGCTGGCCTAGTGGCGTAGTGGTTGAGTTCACGAACTCCACTTTGGCGACCTGGGTTCACGGGTTCAGATCCTTGGTGCGGACCTACATGCCGCTCATCAAGCCGTGCTATGGCAGCATCCCACATACAAAATAGAGGAAGACTGGCACAGATGTTAGCTCAGCGACAATCTTCCTCAAGAAAAAGAGGAAAGTTGGCAACAGATGTTAGCTTAGGGCTGATTTTTCTCACCAAAAAAACCACAACAGTTATTTAGCATACAACCCAGCAATTCCACTCCTACGTATCTACTCAATAGAAATGAAAATATGTGTCCACACAAAAATGTCTATGCAACTTCACATAGCAGTTCATAACAGCCCAAAACTGGGCAATTCAGAATTCCCTCAACTGGTGAGTGGGTGACGTGTGATATATCCATACAAGTAATAAAAGGAAACAAACTACCAATACGTGCAACAACATAGATAGAGCTCAAAAACATTGTGCTAAGTGACTGCATGTACGATTCTATTTACATGAAATCTCTAGAAAAGGCAAATTGTAGAGATGGAGAACACACGAGTAGGTGCCTAGAGCTGGAGGCCAGAGCAGGGGTTGACTATAAATGGGAATGAGGAAACTTTAGGGAGTGATGGAAGTATTCTAAAACTGGATTGTGGAGATAATTGTGCAATTATATAAATTTGCTAAAAACTCATCGTGCTGTACATTTAAAATGGGTGAATTTTAATGTATGTAAATTGTACCTCTATAGGGCTTTTAAAAATAAATGATAAACTATGGGGGAAAAAAAAGGAAAGAAGAGAAAACCAATGCTATTAGGTGGAGGGGAAAGGACACTAGGCTGGGAAAGAAGAACACAGACGCGTTATCCCATTTTACACATCAGGAAAATGACAAACAATGACTTGCCCAGTGTCACACAGCTAGTGAGTGGCAGAACTCAGATGTGAATCTCAACTCTTTGACCCCAACCCTGTGCTCCTGACCCCTCCATTTATGGAGCTTTCTTCCTTACAGCACAGCCTGTCTCCAGTCAGCTCTGCTGTGTACGGGGCGATCATGAGGGACTCTGCTCACATCGCTCCGTGAGCGGAATGCTCATCTGAATGACATGTAAGCAAGAGACACGCTGAGGCCTGATGTCCTTGGACGTTCATTTAAGTCGCGGTTGTTACTTTTCTTGAGCTCGGTGCGCTCGGGTTGATTTGGTGCTTTTTGTATATTGCTCATCTGGCAGAGAATTACTACTCTGCTCTACAAGTTGCCACAGATGGCTTTATTTTCCATTGCTATTAAATTGGTTTTGAACAAGACATAATTCTTCAAGTGCCTGGTGAGCTCTCTGGGTTTGCTCAGGCAAGATTCCATAAAAATGTAAATAATCGGAACACTTCTGGGATTATTTATCACAACTGACTTGCGGCTGTAAATTTATGTATTAATTTCAGCTATAAGCTTCAGAGGGGAAAAGATGAACAGTTGAAAATAGACTCTCTTACCTAACATCCTCTCTATGTCCCCATTTCCCCTTGGCTTGCACAGAACACACTGTAGGATGGCCCACACATCTGGGTTTGAAAGATGTTGGACAGGATCGAAAAGAAATTGAGTGGCAAGCAGGAAAGATTCCTCCCTCCACAAGCCAGAGGCTCAGCTCTTCCCACACTCCCCCTTGCTCCTGGAGCTCTAGCCATGCCAGCCTTCTTTCAGTTCCTCCTGCTGATTCCTCCCTCAGGACTCTTGCACATACTCCTTTGGCTTATAATGTACTTTCCTCCTTTTCTGCCTGGTTCACTCTTACTCATCCTTCAGCTCTTGGCTCAGCGTCGCTTGTTCAGAGAAGCCTTCCGTGCCCACTCAGTCACCAGAACAAGGTTCACTCGGGTGATAGCGTGTCCTTCTCATCCACAGCACTAAACACAATGACAATTCCTTATTGTTGTAGGCTTTTTTAAACTTAATGTCTGTCTCCCCTACTCACCTGTAAACTTCATGAGAGCTGGGACCATGTCTTTGTCACCTGCATCACCAGAGCCTGGCACGGAGTTGAAGAAGGATAAATGTGTCTTGAACGAACTGTTGAGCCCACCTGCAGCGGGAGAACACGGCAGGGCTCTTGGTGCTCTGTCCGCTCGCACTCAGATCCCCTCACCATTGTCCGCACACCAGCACAGGTGTGCAGCTCCAGGTGTACTGTCACCCAGCCGCACCTGCATCTCACCGTCAGAGGACTGCTCTCACTTTGCCCATGTGCGCCAAGAGCTTGTAGTGCCCAGGAATTTATGTTCCCTTTAGAAGAAGCCCTTAACCAATTACTGATGGGTACGGGCTTATAAACTCACCAGCTCTCTTGTCTTGATGGGACATCCGTGAGGGGTCACCTGTACTGTCCTCAAGCTCCCCTGTGGGGCTGAGCCACACTGACCCTCCATGGGATGGGCGGTGGTACTGCACTCTTCTCGGCCTCTTGTGGTTCCCAGCCCCTCCCACACTCCTTGACGGTGTTCCCGGAGAACTCCCCCTAATAAGTCACTTTACACAAATCCTCATCTGGGGGTCTGCTTCTGGGGAACCCAACCTAAAACAGAGAGCCTTCTGCTGGAAAGGTCCTCGCTGAGCTGTGATTAATATTGTAAATTTTAGTGCTGAAAGCACTCAAACCAGGGAGACCATTTGCTGGTTCAGACAAGGATGGGTCCTGCCAATATCTCTCTAACCAGCAAGGGAGAGTCATGTCTATAAAGGAGGGAGAACTAAACTCTCCACGTTCGAACCTTCACCCCATGACCCTGTGCACCACGGGAAAGAGGTCAGGAGGCTGTGCCCTAGCATCCCAACCAAACTGGACGTGGGAGCCTGTTGGCAAGATTGCCTTGAGGGTAAGCCAAGATCCTCTCTACCTGCTCCTTCTCCAAGATTTCCCCTGAGGCCAGGGCGGGGCAGGACTGGTTTATGGGTGGGGAGAGGGGCCCCTCTGGCTAGAGGATCTTAGGAGGATGAGGTGTAGGCTGGTAAGGTCAGTGTAGTAAGGATGCCTTCAGCTTTAGGGAGCAGAATTCCCAATTGAAAGAGGGTTAAATAATAGGGGCATATTTATTGAGGAATTTTCCATAAAGAAAACTAACAGTGTTATAAGACAGAAAAATCAGGGGAAACTTACATAGATGGGGTTGGCAGAAAGGGCTCTCTGAGGGGGTACATTAAAGTCAAGGCCAGAGACAGAAAGGAATCGACTATATCAGGATGAGCCCTGCAATTGGCAGGTTACTGCCCCCCCGGGAGATATCCACATCCTAATTCCCAGAACCTACAAATCTGTTAGCCTCTGTGGCAGAAGGCACTTTTCAGATATGGTTAATTCAGGATTGTGAGGTGGGGAGATTGTCCCGTATTATTCAGCTGGGCCCACTGTAATCACAAGGGTCCTATTGAAGGAAAGAGGGAGGCAGGAGAATCAGAGGAGACATGACGGTGGAAGCAGAGGTCGGAGTGATGTGGCCATGAGCCAAGGAATACAGGCAGCCTCTACTTCTGGAAAAGACAGGGAACCAGATTCTCCCCCTTTGGCCTCCAGAAGGAACACACCTTGATTTTAGCCCCGTGAGACCCAGGTCGGACTTGTGACCTCCAGAACTGTTAGATAAGAAGTGTGTATTGTTTTCAGTCACTAAGTTTGTGGTGAGTTGTTGCAGCAGCAAGAGGAAACTAAAACAGGCGTTGTCACAGAGGGAACGCCTGTGTAAACTCCTGAGGCAGGAAGGCTTTTGGTGTATGTATTTGCGAAATATGAAGGTGACCAGTGTGGCTGGCACCTAGTGGGCCAGCCCTGTGATGAGGCGAGAGAGATGGGCAGGGCCAGATCATGTGGGGCCTCGCAGACCACTGTCAGAAGCATAGATTTTATTCTAAGATTAGGGAGAAGCCATTAAAAAGTTTTGATATCATCTAATCTGCATTTCTCCAAGATCACTGTGGCTGAGAATTGGGTGGGGAGGTTGGGGATTGGTAAGAGTAGAGGCGAAGAGACCAGTCAGGAAGCTGGTCCAGGAATCCCGGAGTGAGTTGGTGTTGGTCCCCATCAAAGCAGTGGGGAGGCAGACAGGAGATGGCTGCAAGATGTATTTTGGACACTAATTTATTGGCTCTGAAAAAAATCAAATAAAATAATTTGTACTTCTTAATGCCAGAGACCCTTTGATCAAGTAAGAGCCAGCCTTTCAGAGACTACATGTTGGCTCCTGACAGTGACAAAACAGTGTCACCACAGACGTAGTCCCCAGAGCACGGAATTGGGGATGTTCTGGCAGAGCAGAGAGAAATAGGAGGAAAATGTATGCCCTTTCCTAAATGTCCAGCAAGAAATGACAGCCTAGAGAGAGAGGAACTTAGCCAAAGTGCAGAAGAATGGTCTGGCCACGCTGTGGACACTTGAGTATTCAGAAGGTTATTTATGGGAACAATGACGTATTCTCCTAAACAACCATAAAGTCCTGACCTGTCTGCGTTCCGTGAAAACCTCTATTTCAGCCTCTAATTTGAAGTTACAAAAATGAGCATGGATCCTCCAGGAATTCAGATTTGATGAGAAGTATATCTAAAGACCTGCCAACAAGTGTTACAGAGCTTTAAAAATGCTAAAGACTCATGCCTACAACAGAAGTGTTAGGTAGAATCAGTCATCTGATTTTTGTTCTGATTTTATTTTTAAGCCAGGAGGGGGATTGTGTTTGTCCTGGGGTGACCTTCCTGAGTGCCTTCTGTTCCTGACAAGAAACAATAATCGTAATGGTGACATTAAGGACAAAGTTTACATTTCTTGAGCACTTACTATGTACAGCAATCCTATAGGCCTATTATTACCCATGTTAGACGTGAGGGAACTGAATCTCAAGAAGCAAACGTCATACACGGGAGCCGTGGAGATGGGTCTAACTGCAAAATCAAGTTCTAAACCAGGGATCTGCAAACGATAGCCTGAGGGCAAAACCCCACCTGCCACTTGCTTTTGTAAATAAAGTTTTATTGGAAGACACCCACACCCATTTGTTTCCCTACCACACGTGGCTGCTTTTGCACTCTCAGGGCAGAGCTGTGTAGTTGCAACAGAGACCATATGGCCCACAGAGCTACAAATGTTTACTCTCTGGACCTTTACAGAAAAAGTTTGCCAATTCCTGTTCTAGATCATGCGTTACACTGGGAACATTTCCTCATAACTCATCCTCTTACTGTTTAATGCCACTTCCATACCATCCATCCCACTCACGAGTTAGCATCTATTCCGGATCATTGAATGAGACATCCAGGATCTTTCCACTTCCCAGATGCCAGTAGTTAGTCTGGCAAGACCCCTGCCAACTTTCCTCCTTGGCCTGCTCTGTGGTTGAGAGGACGGGTCGGGTGAGGGTTGGACACAGAACGTAGGAACCCTGGGTGCCCTGTGCCTTTACAGCCAGTTCTACACCTGAGAGAATGAGCCAGAGACTCACTCCGGGAACCCCTACCCCAGGCATGATTTCTTGAGAAGCATCAATGTTATTTATGAGACGATTTACTTTTTCAGCCAACCATAAAGTCCTCACCTCGGTGAGTTCTGTGAAACCCTCATCCCAAACATGGTTTCTACTACATGAAGCCCTTCCATTGGGGTGCCTCCTAGAAACTCTGCACAACTAGAGGGAGGGGAAATGAGGATGGGGTTATTCTGACCGTCTTGCAGCCCTGCCCCAAAGCCAACAAGAATGGATGCAACAGGAAGGTGGGGGTCAGAGTCAGGCACTGTAGATGCTCTAACTGGCTGGCAGCTGGACCCACAACCTATTCTGGCTGGACCTGCTCTTCGTTGTTCCCTTCCTCCAGCTTCCACTCCTCTTTCATTTTTAAAAGATTACCTTTGCATCATTTGTTTTCCATTTACCACCTCTGCTGAGTGTTGAAGTAATATATGGTTAAGTTTCTGTTCCATTTACTTGGCTCTGAATTCTTGAGCCATGCCATCTTGGTTTTCTGTTTGTTCGTTTATTGCAGTATAGTTAACGTACAATATTATGTTAGTTTCAGGTTAACAACATGGTGATCAGCATTTTTATACATTACAAAATGATCACCACAATAAGGCCAGTAACCATCCTGCCATCCTGTTTTAATCGTTAGAGCTTTGTAGTAAGTTATTATATCTGCTGTTTCAAGTCTCCCATTATGACTCCTAATGAACCATGGAATTATTTTATCAAGCTAGTAAAAAATGTAAATTCCATGTGTTAAGTCTGTAAGCTAATTTTGGAAGAATTTAACCTCTAAACTCTTTAGGTTCCCATTCAGGCAATTGATACATCCCTTTATTTATTTCAGCCATGTGTATTGCTCAGTAAATTTTTATGGTTTTCTTCTGGTACATCTCCTGTTACAGACAGTCTGGTTATTTTATTTTTTGTTGCTATTGAAAATAAGATGTTTAATAATAGTTTTCTTTTGGTTATTGATTTTTAGATGTTTATCTGCTGTTCAGCCGTGTTCCTGAACTTCCTATTGATGTTGTTATAGTTATGAGACATCACTTACAAATGATAAATGAGTCTCTTTCTCATTGTTGTATGTCTTTTGTCTCTATTATGTCATATGGTCATTGTTCAAAAACGTCACAACACACTTATATGCTGTCAGTGTAGGTGAGTGTACTAGTTTGCCGGGACTGCCGTAACACTACAGCCTGAGTAGCTTAAACAATATAAATTTATTTTCTCACAGTTGTGGAGGCTAGAAGTCCAAGATCAAGGTGTCAGTAGGGTTGGTTTCCTCCAAGGAATGAGAGGGAAGGATCTGTTCCAGACCTTTTTCCTTGGCTTGTGGGCAGTTGTCTTCTCCTTGCGTCTTTACATAGTTGTCCCTCTGTACATGTCTGTGTCTTCATTTCCTCTTCTTATAAGGACATCAGTCATATTGGATTAGGGCTCATCCTAGTGAGCTCATTTTAACTTACTTACCTCTTTAAAGGCTGTGTCTCCAAATACAGTCACATGCTGAGGTACTGGGGGTTAGGACTTCAACATTCGAATTTGGGGGAACACAATTCAGGCCATAACAGTGAGCGTTCTTATCTCCAATGGGAATGCATCTGATGTTTCATCAGGAAATCTGATGTGCACCTTGTTTCGAAGAGAGACGTTTATCAGGCTTCTCTTCCTAAATTTTCAACGAGCTTTTTCTCAGGAATGAATCTCAAATTCTATTGAGTGCATTTTTGGTATCTATTGACATATCATGCGAGGTATTTTTTTGACCTATTTCTGCGATGTAATGTGTTAACAGGTTTCCTATTATGAAATAGTTCTGGATCAGCATTTAGAATATATAAAGAAATCCTACAAATCAGTAGGAAAAGGAGTTTTCAAATCTAGTCTAAATTAGACAAAGGATATAAACAAACAGTTCAGAGAAAAGGATACACTCCTGATCAATGAACATTGGAAAAATCTCCACCTCGCTAGTAATCAGGGAGATGCAAATTAAAACAGGAATAAAATCGCATCCCATATGAGAGTTAGCAAGGATGTGGAAGACAGAATTCTCACCCTACTGACAGGAGGGTAGACTGCACCAGCCGCATTCACACATGCGAGTAGGGAAACGTACACAATGTCTGTAGTAGCATTGCTTATAATAGCCACCAAAAAAGGGGAAACAACCTAAATGTCCACGTGTAAACAATAATAGATAAATAAAATATGGTGCATTTGTACAATGAATGAGCTAGCTCTACTTATTTCAATATGGATAAATTTCAAGAACATAACACTGAGAGAACAGAGCAAGTTCCTGAGGGACACATTTACAATACAACTGGTTATGAAATTCTAAGGACATCCAAAATAACATGCAGCTAAATATTTATGGACACTTATAAAAGTTGTAAAGATACGAAACGTAGATTAGGAGGATAAATTCCAACTTCAGAATAGTTGTCATCTCTGGTTTTTGCAAGGGGTGAGGGATGGAAGGCGGGCGGGAGGGAATAGAATGCAGGAGGGTACAAAAAGGTGTCTCAATTAATCTATTATCTTTTATTTCTTTTTCAGGAAAATGATCTGAAAAACAAAAGTCTTTGCATTCCAGGGCTAAATTCTTCTTGGTCATGGTGAATGATACTATTAATGTATTATTGAATTGTTTGCTATTATTTTATTTATAGTTTTTCATCTGGTGCCTTGATCTTCTGTTCTCTCTTTTTTTCCCCACTATATTCTTCAAGATTGGATTTCAGGGTTCTTCTATCCTCATAAAATGAATTAGAGAATTTTCCATGCTTTTCTAGAATCTGGAACCGTTAGCCAAGTATAGGAATAATCTGTTACTGGAAAATTTGGGGAAAAAAACACATTAGAAAAATCTCTCTTCCGGGAGGCTATTTTAGAGCTACCATTTAATGACACTTTAACTTTTTAATTTTCATGTGATTATTTTTCTCTTCAGACTTATTACTTTTTCATGAGTCAGTTTTTGTAATTCATACTTCACAAAAGCATCTGCATCACTTTTTCATTTCTTTACAGAGTCGTACATAGGAATATCTTAGCTTTTTAATCTATGTGCCTTTTAGAGTTCCTCATAATCTATAATTTTATTTGCTTTGTTTTTCCCCTCTTCAGTCAATTTGCCAGAGGTTTATTTATATTATTGGTTTTCTTCCAAGCCACCTCTCAGTTGCATTTATTATATCTCGAGCTTTTCTGTTTTCGAATCTATGGATTTCTCCTTTGTTCTTTAAAAGATTTATTTTTCTTGACTGCCTTAAAATTTTTTGCTAATTTTCATACTTCTTGATTTTAAAGCTAACTTCATTCATTTTTATTTTCAACAATAAAAAGCAATCTAAGGGCTTTGGCTATATTCCTATAAGTTTTCCTATGTATTATTCACATTCTCATTATTCTCTAAATGGTCTTTGTATATTTTATTTCTCGTTTGACTCAATAATTAGTTAGGAGATTGTTTCTTTTTTTCCCATTTCCATATAGTAATAGCTGTTCAGTATTAATGTGAAAAACACAGAGCAAGGCCAGTGATGTACCTCGCACTCCGTAAACATTTGCTAGATGGATGTCTTGACTGATCA
The DNA here is from genome assembly GCF_021613505.1 of Equus quagga. NCBI lineage: Eukaryota > Metazoa > Chordata > Mammalia > Perissodactyla > Equidae > Equus > Equus quagga. Next base: position 17,391,835 of record NC_060273.1, on the reverse strand, counting down.
TGACGCAAACATAAAGCCTGGTAATCCTGAAGAACAATGTCACTCCCTCGTGGTCTCAGAAGCTGAAATAGTAATAACAACGAAAAGTGAAAATAAGCGGAGTTGAAAGTTGCCTGCCCTGTAGTCCATTGCACAGTTTCAATGTTAGGCCTCCACATATTATCCATAGATAACATGACCACCAATAGGAGCCTTCACACAATAAAACGAAACCATAAGACTCAGACCTAGTGAACAGCAAAGACTTTTTGGCAACCAGGACCCCACTTCATCCTCTCTCCATATGCGAGAGAACCTACCAAGGGCTGGCACAGCATAGGTCATATTTGCTGAAATGTAAGATGTATACCCCCCATCCATCCAACGTGTCCATTCTGCAGATGGAAGGTCCAGCACAACCAAGGTCAATGGATGACACCATCCCCTCATGGCAGCACAAACATCACAGCCAAGATGAGCCAATAGGAACTCTTATCAACTGTCCATGAACTAGACCTTTGATGGGACATGCAGATCCCTGTATGCTTACCCTAAGATTTAGGATGTCACCCTATACCTGCCCATTGTTGTAATTTGTTTCAGAGACACAGGTACACTTTGTCCTTTTTTATACATGCTCTCCTGAATTTTCCTTTCAAACTACAATAGCAATATATGCTCACATGGCCCCTTCCTTTCAAAGTAACTAAAGTCAACTATTTGGTATGAGTCTTTCCGTGTTTTTCCTTGCCTCACTCAAACATTCATACATAAAAAGTCACAGGAATAGATTTCCTTTTTTTGTAATGAGATCATGTTATACAGATTTGGGGTTTATTTACTTAATAAGACATTATAAAAATATATATATAAACTGTTTTTTTCAATAGCTGCATAAAATTCCAGAATATGAAATAATATAATTTATTAAATAATTCCCAATTTTTGGACATTTGGACAGTTTCCAGATTTTTGAAAGTATCAGATATCTTGTAATAAATATTTTTATTTTGATCTGGTATTTTTATTTCTGTCTGCCCAAAGTGAAATGGCTGGGTCAAAGAGTATGCATATTTTAAATTTCAGTAGCTACTTCTAGATTCCTTTGTTTAATGGTTAAAGCAATTCTTACTTATTCCAGCAAAGTATGAGTCCTTATTTTCCCCACACAATCACAAGCCATGGATTATGAATCATTTCAATTTTGGCCAAACTGATGAATTTCTAATATGATCTTATTGTCATTTTTATTTACATTTTCCTTCTTCCATAAGCATGAGCATAATTTAATTTGCTTCTTGGCCATTTGCATTTCCTCTTCTGAAAATTGCTTACTCCTGTCTTTTGCCTCTTTCTTTATTGCACTTTTAAAATCTTTTCAATTTGCAGAAGTTTTTTGTAGATTAGGAAAATTAACCCTGGAGCCCTCCCCAGTGCTTATCCTGAAACTGTTAAAAAAGAGGTACAGTCTTATTTCTGGAGTCATTGGTATAAAAGCGATGGAAGCCTAGAGGTGCTGATGCTGTCTTGCCACTGACTGAAAGAATGATGAAAAGAAAATCAACACAGACAAAACAAGTCAGAGTGGGGTGAGAGAAAAAGCTAATGACATCATTTGAATACCTTGATACAGCCATACTTGAAGCTGGAAGGGTTTAGCCATTGAATTTCTCAGTTAAGAGAGCCAATAGATTTCCCTTTTTGGTAGTGCTGAGTTTCTGTCACTTGCACCCAAAACATTCCTGACTGTAATGAGTGTGCACACACTAGGACCAAACCTTGATTCTGGAACAAGACCTTACCATCCAAAAGAACTGGGCATTCTAAATTCCGGATCCAGGTACTATTTGAACTGGTCTCATCATTGTTCCTGAATGTCGCTCAGGTTTCCTAGTATATGGCAACCTCTAAAAGTTTTCTGGCACAATAGAACAACAAGTCCATGGGAAGAGTTCACAGTGTGCACCTGTTTATTGATCACAAAAAGAATTCAAGTCTCTACAAATCATGTGGTTTACACCTCTACATTAGCTGAACACACTTAAATGAAACCCAAGCTGGAAAATATGCAGAGGCTTAAGTTACAAATCACAAGTTACTCTTACAGCTGCTGGATACTTGTGAAAAAGGAGTCCTTGAGTCCACAGTTATGCCAGAAAACTATGCAAGCTGGGTCTCCAACTGCTCTTGAACAACACAATGCCTCCCTAAATGGGCTGCTGTCATCAGGTTGATTTTTGTGTTTCCTTAAACTCTGTGTGTAGTATGGTATTATTAGACAGTGCTGGAAGGAGGAAGTACTGTGCCTTAGAAGACTTTGTCAACTCTGGAACCTCTTGAACCGAGGGGACTCGAGAGTGCCTGATGTGGGACTTCTAATTAGGTGGGATCACGTGATATTGAAATGCTAAGAGTTTAAATAAACTTTGAACATACTATCATGATATCACACATGGTGTCATTTAGCATAATATATAGGCACCCCCAACTACAAGAACAGTAATAGCAAGCACTAACACTTATTAAGTACTTGCTGTGTGCCAGATGTTGAGTGAAACACTTTTTGTGAATGACTTTATTTTTTTTCCTCATATAGCAATCCCTTGAGGTAGGTACCGAAGCTTAGAAGAAATCAAAGCTTAGAGAAGTTCCATCAGGCAGGATAAGCTCTGTGATGCTGAAATAACAAAGACTTCAACATCTCTGTGACTTAACACAACAAAAGTTTACTTCTTGCTCATGCTCCATGACCAGTCTGGTCAGCAGGAAGGCCCCTGCCCATCTTACGCTAACGGGGGCCCTGTCTGAACCGTGTTTCCATGACTGTGTTTCCATGATTGCTGCAGCAGGAGGGCAAATTGCAGGCTACTTCTTAAAGCTTCCACAGGGAACTGATACCATCACTTTTTCTTGCATTTTATTGACCAAACCAATCTCACTCCCTTCTCCAGTGTCAAGGTGGGAAGGTGGGCAGTGCAACCTACTTGTGCCCGAAAAGACAGAACTGGAAATACCTGAACGGGCCTGTATTGGTCTCACTGAGCACAACAACTGAGCACAGCTGGTCTGGCCTCAGCGTTCTCAGGTTCTGTCTCTGCATTTGCTCCAGCTTAACACTTTGATGTTAAAAGTCTCTTTGCCTCGACTACCCACAGCATGACCGTATCTCTATTGTTATGCTGTTCTCATAGCTAATGGCACTTAGATAATCTACACCCGGCCAGAATTTCAGAAGGAAAACTTTGGATGTGTTCCCACCAAGTATAATCATTCTGCCTCTGCAGGTCCTTTGCACCGCCACGGTGGAGGGGGGAGGGGCCGAACTCCACAGATAGAGGTGGGAAAATGAATCATCTTTTACATTACCTGCTATCTGAGGGACTTCGGGAGCTGCAGCAAAATGTCTGTCTGTAACACAATGTTGCAACACGTGGCTATGTGTCCACATATCTTCAAAAGTGTGAAAATAGAAAATTCAAGTTTCTTGAAACTCCTCCCAGATGTCTGCTTTATTCACAGTTTGGGCTACTTCTCCCTGCCCTGACTACCACCATTTTCTGTCTATAACACCTTTCTAGAGGAACTCTCATCTTCTCACTTTATTTTAATGGAACTTTCAGCTCCTAGGCATAAAACTCTTTAAAGTGCGCATTTGGTTCAGAGGGGTGGTATTTTTTTTCCAAAGGAAGTTTAGAAACCTTCATTTTGTATTCAGGAATAAATGAGAAGTGGTGTTATTTATAATTGGCTCCCTCTAATTCAGACTAAATGTAGATTAATCCTAATTGATAACACATAAAATTTAATTAAACCTTAATAAAGAACCTGAGAAAGAGTTCTCAATAGATGATATCAATGGTAATGTTGGATGCTGCATGCTGCAGTCCTTGAGATAAAACACAATTCATAGAAGTATTTTCAGGGCTTTGTGCGAGTCCAGATACAGGTCATTATCTCAAACACAACATTCATTAAAATTGTGGATAAATCTGAGAGATGGCGTTCTCCATACAGCTCACTGATAAGAAGTTTGGACCCAAAGAGCTTCCAATGACCTCTTCAACTCTCCCTCTCCCCAGCCTGTTGGTCAGATGGTCACTCAGTTCCCTGACCATGAAGCCACCGTGGGTCATTGCCAAGAGCCACTGTCACAGCCCACATTTCATCAGATAAACCCCAACCCACTAAACATCTCCTTGTAGAATCCAATTAACAATGCAGCATAAACATTAGCCTTCTGATCGTTGTTCCCAGCACAGTAACATTTTCATTTCATGTATTCATGAATTTTTGTGTGTTCAGGAGTGATTGAGAACTGATCTTCTGTGGTTAATCACCCCAGTATCTAATTACTTAAAACATGAATAGAGGGCCCAGGCAGAGGGGAGACCCAGTCCACGGGAAAGGAACACCTGCCTTAGAAATGGGAGCACAGACACTCCAGCTATTAGCAAAGTTAATCAAAGAAGCAAACCCAGATGCCCCAGGGGCCAGGAAGTTAACCTAAGTGAGGAAAGCGGGTTGGGTTGGTACCACAGCTAACTGGAGAGGGTCGCCCAACTGAAAGGGGGCAGCCATCTCCACTCTGCCCATAGTTCCCATTAGGGAATGTGGTCCAATCTTACCAAACCATTTTATTCTTCATTAGAATCTTTAAATTTGGACTGTAATCTAAAAAACAAAACCAGATTTTTAAGTTGGTAGCAAATATTTTTAAATGTTTAAATGCTTTGCAGGCCTTGTGATTTCTCATTTATAAGTTGTCTCTAGATCTTTAAAGTTCCTTTGGTTCCTTCTTTGGTTTATTCCTTCCTTTGGTTTATTCTTTCCTTTAACAAACATTTAAGGAATGCCTATTGTATGCCAGGCACTGTTCTAGGCACCGGAGCTAGAACAATGAACAAAACAAAGACCCCTGTCATTTTGGAGTTTATGTTTTGGGAAGAGGAGACTGACAATAAGCAATAGATATAATACGTAAGTAAAGTATATCATATGTTAGCTGGGATAAGTGTTAAGAAAAGACAGAAAAGGCATAGCAGGGTAAGTGGAATTGGAAATTGCTGAGGGGCTGTCCATAGATATTTAGACAGGTGATCGAGAAAGGCCTCATAGAGAAGGTGACGCTTGACCAGAGACTTGAAGGAGGGGACAGAATGAGCAAATATGTAGGAGAAGAGCATTCCAGGAAGAAGGAACAGCCCATGCAAAGTACCCAAAATAGAAATATGCCCGGTGTGTTCAAGAAACAGCAAATAAACTAGTGTGGCTGGAATGGAATGGGTGAGGGGGAGAGTGATAGAGATGAGGAGAGAGAGGAACAGGGAAGGAGCAGATCACACAGGGAAAGACCTATGGGGCCTCAGGGATCATCGCAATGACTTGTGTTGACTCCAGGGAAGATGAGGACCCGCTGGAGGGGTTTGAGCAGAGAAGAGACGTGGACTGACTTGTGTTTTTCCAGGATCCCTCTGGCCGCTGTGTTGAGACAAGACTGTGGGGACAAGAGCAGAAGCAGGGCCACCAGCTAGGGAGCTGTAGCCGTATCCAGGAGCGAGATGATGGTGGCTCAGAAAAAAGTGGGAGCCATGGAGGCATTAAGAAGTAGCCAGAAAAAAAACCTAAAGTAGCTAGATTCTAGCTATATTTTAAAGGTAGAGCCAACAGGAATACCTGATGGACTGGTTGTGGGGAGTGAGAAAAACAGAAGATAGAAGGACAATTCCAAGCTTTCTAGCTTGAACAACTGGAAGGATACGTGTATATATATATACCCCCCCAATCCCAAATTTTCTCAGGTAATTTCAAACAGCCAGGATATCCTGTTTATCATCCCCTGTTCAATAATCATAATGGTGTTAACAAGCATTATCTTTTTACTGAGCACTTACTATATGGCCACGCACTTGATATGCAAGAACGCATTTAATCCTACATCAAGTCTGTGAGTTAGACACTGCTATTTAGTGCCATTTTCCCCATGAGGACACTGAGGTTCAGGGAAGTTAAGTAAGTTGTCAAGTTCACAAAGCTAGTGAGTGACAGAGCCAAGATTGAAGCCCAGGGTTCATGACTGTCAGGCCCAGGACCATAACCACCATGACATACTGCCTCTTCAAATCTCTAATTTTATGACTACCTCCTATGTGTCAGGCATGGGCTGGGGCATTTTACATGTGTGATTTTACTTAATATTTACAACAATCCGTGAAGTTGGTATTCATGCTCCCATTTTCAAATGGAAGCTACCCAAGCCCTACTTCTCTTGTTCAGAAATCTTCGTTCTTCAGGAAAATATGATAGGGCAGGGGGCAGCTACTCACCTGCCACAATATTGGCTTGGATAGAACAAAAAACTGAGTAAATTAGGAGGATATAAAGAGGCATAAGTCACAGTCTCTGCATTTGGGGGTGTGACTCTCCCTGGGAAGATGACCAGTTACCCATGGCGAGCCAAATGCCATTATGTCTCAGTATGTGCATTCCTGAGGCCACCCACCAATGCATGGAGGGCTGTCTCCACGCCACATTCTGTACTAGGCATTGAGGATAGAAAGATGGACAAGAGGAAGCTCCTACGAAATCCATGAGCAATTAAGAATTTTGGAGGCATATGCATTTCTGTAAATGATTTTCAGGGCTTATTTAAATGCATCATAACTGCCACCGAGCCGAGTGTCTATTCCCACTTCTTTTCTTTAAATGTTAAAGACTAAAGACAGCACTTACCATCTGCTATAGCTTGAGATCTGCTCCTTCCCTCAGGTCTCCTGACATGGCAGGCCCTGGCTGGCAGCCCCATCCAGCACAACTTACCAGCAACATGTAGGAGCGGTCAGAACATCTGCTGGCATTTCCTCTGCAATGTGCAGCTGTGTTGATTTGTAACCCTTGCCTCTCAGGTCACTGCAGCCTGTGGACAATCAGGAACTTGGGTCCTAGGGTATTCAGCTCAATTCTCATCTAGTCTGCATCCTTGGACTCCTGGTTATTTATTCACAAATGTTTACTAAGCACCTGCTATGTGCCAGGTGTGGTCATGGATGACACCATGATGGACAAGAAAGATGCAGGTTCTTCCCTCCTGAAACACAATCTAGAAGAGAAACAAACTTTGAATAAGTTCACTGGATATTGGGGAGATGTGCAGAGTACTCCAGAAACACACAATAGGTAGATCTAAACCAGCATGGAGTCTCCTGGAATAAGTGATATTGGAGCTAAGAAATGGAGCATGTGTTAGCTGGGTGAAGATGAGGACTGGTGAACCATTCCAGGCAGGGGGAACAGCGTGAGAAAAGGTCGTGAGTTAGGACACAGCATGTCAGTTTGGAAGAAAAGAAAGAACCATAGAACAATGAAGAGAGTGATGTAAGATACAGCAAAGATACCAGATCCCATAAAGCCGGATCATCTTAAGGAGTTCTTTTTTTCTCCTGAAGGCCATTAAAGGGTTTCAGCAAATGAGTGGCCTTTTAAAAAAAAAAAAAAAAAAAAAAAAAATCATTCTGATGGCTATGTGGAAATTGATGGAAGGCAACAGGAGAAGAAGGAGGGCTGAGTTCCAGGCCATTGCAGTGGTCCAGGTGAGAGAGGGGGGCGCATGAGGCCATAATGGTGGCAGTGGAAATGAAGAGGAGGGTGTCTAGATACATTTTTGGAAGATGCAACAAAACGTGATGAGACGGCACGAGGCAGGCCAGAGAGAAGGTAGAGTCGAGGCTGATTCCACCATTTAGGGATGATGGTGTCATTTGCGAGATGGGGAAAGTGGAAGAGGGGCTAGTTTGACAAGTAAGGGTGATGAGTTCATTTCTAGACATTCTGAATTTGAGATGACTACATGACATTCAAGAGGGTTTAAAGGTCCATGGGGCCGGCCTGGTGGTGCAGCAGTTAAGTTCACACGTTCCGCTTCGGCAGCCTGGGATTCACTGGTTCAGATCCTCTGTGCAGACATGGCACCACTCAGCAAGCCATGCTGTGGCAGGCATCCCACGTTTAAAGTAGAGGAAGATGGGCACGGATGTTAGCTCAGGGCCAGTCTTCCTCAGCAAAAAGAGGAGGATTGGCGGCAGATGTTAGCTCAGGGCTAATCTTCCTCAAAAAAAAGAAAAAAGAAAGGTCAGAAAGAAAACTCAACCAGCCTTCTACACTGGTCGGTTATTTGTTCTGACTCTCTGTATTTAAAGATGACACAGCTAAAAAAGAAAGACTTCCATCCTGTGAGTCTGGCTTGGTTCATGCTGCTGCTGTTGCAGACGAAAACATACAAACTGGTACGTTACACAGCCCGTGATGTTTCAGCACCTATTGTGTAGCAACTCGGGTAGCACTCTGGCTGTCCTCTGCCCAAATCTAGGCTTAAACCATTCTCCTGGGCATCTTGCCTCCTATCCTGCCCAGTACTGCCCCACTGACCTCCTCTAACACGGCTTTGTGCATCTCATTGATCTTCTCCCCTTGCTTACAATTTGGAACCTAAACAACGCAATCTGGAATTTAAAGTCTTCCACCATCTGACTCTTGGGTGAGATGTCACAAGACTGACCTAAGGAAAAGTAGGAGTGGGAGACCCATGAAGGCCTTTCCACATCTGACAGGGTGCAAAGGAAACAACACTAAGCCGGGGAAAGTGTGAAGGGAGAGAGAGGTACAAGACAACTGAGCAGTTATTGATGCCCAGCGGTTCCTTCCAAAGGCCGAAGTTCATGTAGGAGGTCAAGACCAGAGTGAGCCCTGCAGGATGTGGAAGGAGAGAGGCTGGAAAAATGGCCAGGGGAGGTAATGGAAGAAGAGTAGCTGCAGGAGAGAAGTCTTGCTATGACTTCCAGCAACCCCAGAGAACAACGTACACTTAAAATGCTGCGGGAGTGGAAGGATGCAATTCGGTAGTGCATAGAAACACTTCAATAATGGGATTGATTTACATCTGCAACTTCTAATTAGGAGATAAAAGAAAAGGCAAGAGCATAGGTTATTCTTTGTGAGCGCACATAGCATAATGTTCACAAGGTACTCTTTTTTTGAGAGGGGAGAAAAGGACAGCTTGTGGTACAGAATGCATGGTAGGATCTTGTTTATGTTTGCACAGAAAACTTATGAAAGTCTAGAAGGATATAAACTGTTAGCAGTAGCCATCTCTGAGAGGGGGGACCGTAACGAGGTTCTACTTTGTCAGGAGTGTTTTCATTTTTTATGATGATTCTATACTGGGTCGATGTTTGGCCAGTATGCACAGGTGCGGCTATGTGGATTGTTAAAATAATGAAATACTTCTTTATTGGCTGGAAAAGCCACTCTCCCAAGCCCCCCAGGAACCTCCCCATCTACCCATGGTCCAGCAGGTAAAGAGTTAACACCAAGTACAGCTGGGACCTTCCAGTTCCCCTCTAAGGCCAGTGCCCATTCTGATTCGTCAGTTCGCAGGCTGCGCAAACTGTTAATTTTTAAAATATCTATTGTTTGCAAAAACAATGTATGCTCACTTTTTTTCCAAAAAAGCATGATGTTGGCACCAATCAGAACTGCATAATGACTGTCCTGCTGGAAGAATTTTAGAACACAGGTCTGCAGTTATTGTGGTCACTACTCACATGTCAATGACATCTTTATAAAAGACTCACTCTCATAGACTTACCCAAATTCCAAAACTTATTTTTAAATGTTTAAAGCAAGTGGTGCGTCAGAGACCTTGTTTATTCTTATTTGCGTTGTACCCAGATGTAAGCTACCGAGACGGGATTCCTACCCAGGACTCTGCCTGATGTCGTGCACACGCCCCAGTGTGGCCGCTCCTTCCTGAAGGCCTGTGTCAGCTCTCTTCTCACCACTCATTTTATACTGCTTGGCCTCTGTTCCTTAATATTTCTTATCATTACATTCTGTCACCCTGACTGCTTTGTAAGCACTCTGAAGACATATAATTTGGCAGATCTTTTGTGTCCTCACTCTACGTAGCCTACTGCCTGGTTTGTGGAGCCTTTCAAGGATATTTATTGCTTTTGGTACTGAAACGTATTATTTGCAAAGTGATCCTCTTGCCTGGTTACTGCCAGAACTGCCTCTGCAGGGTCAGTGCAGTGGAGGTTACAAAGCCTGTTATAGGAGGCTTAAACAGGACCGGGGTGGGAACAGTTCTCCCTTAGGGGCAGAAATCGTTTGTCTGCCTGGCTGTCCCAATGCGTGTCGCTTTTACAGTCCTCTCTCATTCTTAGTATCTTTTTTCTACTCATATTATTATCTGGTAACAAATATCATTCTCTTTTCTCTTAGAATGGTTGTCACAGGACAAAAATTCTTTACCTACCCCAGATGTTCCCTGCTGGACATGAGGAGGGGTCATTGCTCTTAGTATCTCTGTGTCAGGAGGTCCAAGTGCCGTAAGCCAGGTGAAAATCTTCAGCACCCTGCTGCTCAGCCAGAGTATGGTTAATGAGGGTACTCCACACAGGTAAAATAAGCCAACGCCCAAATTCCAGTGGTTTAGCATAACAAGAGCTTATCTCTCACTCACGTCAAAGCCCAGGGAAGGTGTTTCTGGTCAGCAGGCAACTTTCTTCCAGGCGGTGGTTCAGGTCCTCAGGCTCTTTCAATCTTATGATTCCAGTTCCCCCTAGGGCTTTAAAGTTATCTGCACTCGGATGGCAGAGAAGGAAAGAAAAATGGAAAAAGCATCTACTTCTTAAGAAACCCTGACCCAGAAGTGACACACATCACTTCTGCTCATGTTCCATTGGTAAGGACAAATCAGATGGCCACACAATGATGCAACGGGAGCTGGGTCATGTGGTCCCTGGCTGGGAAGTTGCCTCCCAGTGGAACTCCTTGCTATGGAAAGGGGATCGTGCGGTTTGAGTGGATAGCTAGCCATCTGCCATAGCAAATGAATTTCAAAGGCTTAGATCATCTAATGAGACTCTTAAGGAAAAGCGTCTCCAAATGGAGGCAAAGGAAGCATTTTCAGGTTTTCTCTTCCCAAGGCTCTTAATAACATTGCTGTTACTTATCACAGGATGTGGGGTTTTATGGTAAAAGAGGAAGGGTTTGAATTGGGAGGAGATTACACCATGTAACAAGGGTTCAACCCTATAAACCTTCCAGCTAGGCTTGTAGCATCGTATGGCCTTCTTCCATAAAGCTTGTGGGCATCAGGAAGCCAGTAAAACATCCTGTAATTCCTTGAGCTAAATTGGTCTCCATTCTCTACATTACCACTGCCTGCCAGAGCATCCTGGCACTGTATCCATCATACTTCCTGTCTTCGAGGCAAGAATCAAGCCTGTGAGGAAGGCCCGAAGTCAACTCGCAGAACATGTGTCTGATAAAGCTGTTTCCTTTAAAAATATAAGCCACTGCTACTGGTCCATAATGAACATTTTTAGTTTTAAGCTATTTTCTTTCATCGGGAAGAAATGTAATTCATTCTTTTCCCCAAAATAATAAAGAAAATTGCTACTGGGAACAGTTTGGCATTTGAAACCTAGTGGGAGATTTCTCCAGCAGATGGTTTAGTGGCAAAAAGCTTTTAAGAATTTCTGACTGCTAGAGAAAAATATATGAGAGAGAGAGAAAGATTTGATGTGATAGAGAAAAGACGTATCCAAAGAAAGCAATCCTTATTCAAGATTTGATGACTCAAATGATCCATAGACTAGATCGTAGATTCCAGAATCTGGCTGTGCATCAGAATAGCATGGTAAGCTTGTTTAAAATACCCCTGGAATCAGAATATCTGTGGGTGGTGACCAGACATGCATATTTTTTAAAGCTCCATAGATGATTCTGTTGAAACCGTGGCCCAGTTGTTTTTTACTTCTGATGGTAGTTATGGAGCTAGGCAGCATTATTAGCTTAGCAAATACTCTGCATTCTTGCCCACTTGGCTATCATTTGCTATATGCTCAAGTCCACCAGCAACAGGCTTTTCCCGGTCCCTCATCTTGCCAAACGCAAAGCATTTGGATGATGTTCTTAAGGACCCCATGGATAAAGATGCCCATGCAACTGACTATTTTATTTGGAAGCAAGGAAGGCAGAGTTCACAGCCAATCCACCCAGCACTATCTGCAGAGAATTAGAGCATGTCACAGCCCATGGCTCTGCTGAATACCACTGGCCACATCCTCTGGGAAGGCAGGGTGGCATCCTGGCAGGAGCACAGGCTTCGGGAGATTCAGCTTTGACTCCCAGGGAAGCCACCTGCTAGTGGGGAGTCTGGGACAAGTCCCTCCAACCCAGTTTGTTTATTTGTAAAATAGGAATTGATAATACTAACCTCATAGTGTTATCAGTTGCAAATGGGAAAAATGTAAGAAAAGTATCTGGAAGAGAACCTGCCATAGAAAATGAACTTGATCAATGGTACTCTCCTTACCACATCTCTTTCAACCTCCTAGTCCCTGGAAAAAGGAGAACCAATTACCAAAGGCCCACAGAAGACATTCATGCTTTCCCAATCCTCCATGAATTGTCTACAGAAGGGTTATCCAGGATAGCATTGGGAGACAGGTGTCCCTGTCTATTATGTTTATGGAAGGTAGCTTCCATTGAATAATCTCTTACCCATAGTCCCAGGTGTCACTCCAACCAGAAAGTATCTCCCATTACCTGAGGCCAGTGTTAGGAAATGCCAGATATGGTTTTTACAGCTGTAACTTGGGTTATAGGCATGATCTCTGTGAGTGCCACATGGTCAAATACTAAATGATATGGGATTCAAATTAATCACATAGACAGTCATAAAACACCAGGCTCTAAATATTATTTACCCAGCGCCAAGCAGATGTTTGTTTCCAAAGCTACAATCTCCTCTAATTGGCTGATGCTGTGCTGCATAAACTCCAATGCAAGCTTATGTTCTATAATGAATGACAAATACCGAGAAGAATCCTCTGTGAATTGGCAGCCACCCCCTCCAGCATGCAAAGTACGTCGACATTCTATCAGCCCACGCAGATAAGCTCATCTGCATGATTGGCAGACTAATGGATAAATACACCCATGGATTCATTGTCCAAATTCAATTTGATCTGTTCATCTTCATTTTTAGCGATCATTTACTTGTTAATTTATTCATTCAGCCATTTACTGAGCAGCTGTTTCACCACTGGCACTGTCTTAGGCTTTAGGAATAAAAGATGAATGAAGATATGGTCTCTTCCTTCAAGAAGTCCACAATGAAGGAAGGGAGACAAGACTGGTAAAGAAATAAAATGAACAATGCTAGACGTGCAAAAATAGAGCTGTGGGCAAGCATCTGTGGTAACATAGAGAGGGAATCAACTCTACCTATGGCGGTTGAGGATGCTTCATGAGTTTTCGAGGCAAAACTTAGAGGGAGATTTTAGAGTCAGCTAGACAAACAAGATGTAGAAAGGGAGGTTCCAGTAAAGAGAACAGAAAGGACACATGACAAAACATGTCGTGCTCTAGAAAACACGAGCAGTTTGAACTTGCTGGGGCATAAAGTGCAAGCGTCTGCTCCATTTTGCTCCTTAAAAATGCACCCAGGTGGGAGTGCAAACTGCATGACCCCTTTGCAGGGTAACGTGGCTATAGGTATTGAAATTTAAAATTCACGTGTCTTGTTTGCAGTAGCAAAAGATAGGGACAAAAGAGATCCTCCATAAGAGATTAGTCAAATAGACTATGGTACATCAATGTTAAGAAATACTATACAAACTGAATGCTATGTAAAAAGGCACGGGTATACACTCTAGATCCTTATATTTACTGTTGTGGGGAGCTAGCCGGAATATATTGTCAAGTTAAAAGAATAGTGAGACAAAGAAGAATACATATAATATATATGTAGTATGCTACCTTTGTGTAAGAAAGAAGAGAAAATAGGAATACATATTCTTTTTTGCTTTATTTTCATGAACAAACCCTGGAAGGATATACAAGAGACAGGGCAGGCGGAGGGCAAAGTAGATTCAGAATGAGGTGGGGGTGAGACTTTCACAGTACACTTTGAATATCATTTTTGACTTTTGAATTATGTAAATGCGTGGTCTATTCAAAAAGTGGGACTCTACAGTGTTCCGCCTCATGGCCCAGCCATTGCAGTCTTGGGATCAAGCACAGAGAATCACTCACACATGGGCATAAGGAGATGTATTTAAGGAAACTTGTAGCGTTGTGTATTGTAGCAGAAAAACAAAAAAGACTGGAAACGCTGAAAATGTCCTTTAATAGAATAGTGGGATCAACAGCAGTGTGATCATACTTTGGGATATCACACAGCAGTTAAAACAGTGAGGCAGATCTATGTCTACTAACGTGGACAAATCTCCAAGACTCGTTGTTGCCTAAAACAAAGGTACAGAAGGATATGATACTAGTACTGTAACATAAACACACATCCCAAATAATACAGTGTACATAAGCGGAAAGAATTCACACCAAACTGGTAACAGCAGTTACTTCCAGCGATATTCTAGAACAGTGTTCAGCACACTTCTTCTGTAAAGGGCCAGATAGTTAATATTTTAGGCTTTTCAGGCCTTGTGGTCTCTGTTGTGACATATTACTTCCTCCATTGGAGTTCAAATGCAGCCAGAGACAATATATAAATGAGTGAACTGTGTTCTAATAAAACTTTATTTCAAAAACATCGTGAGCTGAATCAGGCCTGAGGGCTAGTGTTTGCCAACCTCTGGTCTAGAAAAACAAGATGGGAGGTGCTGGTTAAAGACTCTTTAATTTTTTGTTTTTTTACAACGAGAGTGAAAGCATCTCTTACTTATATAACTAAAACTAATTAAAAACAATGGGGGTCCATAGCAAAATACCACAGATCGGGGGGCTTAAACAACAAACATTTATTTTCTCATGGCTCTGGAGGCTAGAAGTCCAAGATCAAAGTGCCAGGGAAAGAATCCTTGGTTTCTGGTGAGGACTCCTCCTAGCTGGCAGACAGCTGCCTTCTTGTTGTGTGCTCACGTGGCCTTTCCTCTATGCTCACACGGAGAGAGGGAGAGCTCTCTGCTGTCTCTTCCTCTTCTTATAAGGACATCAGTCCTACTGGATTAGGGCTCCACCCTTATGATCTCCTGTAACCTTAACTAGCTTCCTAAAGGCCCTACCTCCACATACAGTCTCATTGGGGGTTAGGCTTTCAACATACAAATTTTAAGGGGACAGAATTCAGTCTATAACAGTAGGTCAACACTTAAACCCTATCATAACAATACACGCAAGCTCCTCTTCCCAGGATCCAGGAGAATCAGTCAAGATATGACGGTTCTCAACATGAGGAGGTCCAGCCAGAGGTTATACCTTCCTCCCCTAGCACACTCCTCCTCCTCCCTGGCAGGAATGTTTCTCCCTAAGAGAGTGCTGTTGTCCTGCTTGGGCAGGAAGTCTTCATCTCACCACTAACTCTCTCTCTCTCTGTCTCTGGATTCCTCTTCACCTGTCAGAAGTGCTAGAAAGGCATGTGTTGAGAGAAAACCACGGTATCAGATCCAGATCCCCTTTGGGACTCCATGGCGGTTCAGCTGGACCAGCACAAAGCAGGTCCCTAACTCCCTGCCTCAGAAGAAGGAAGGAGACACAGAGTCAGACTAAGATATGAAAGTCCCTTAGGCAGGATAATAATGTGGAGCCCTTCAAACTTTTATAGGTTAAGTATTTTTTCTACATTTATTTAGGGAGAGGCTCGGCCCACCACTATGGAAGGCTACAGAGAAAGAGTGTCTGGTGACAGCACACAGGCTCTCCTACATATTCTAACCAATTCCGTCCCCCAGTCAGCAAACCAAAGCCCTGAAGTCAATAAGAGCCTTACGAGACCAATTAGCAGCCACCTTCTATTATAATAAGATCACGCCCCCTTTTGTGAAGGAAGGAATGTTTTTTGACCCCTGACCCAAACATCTGAGAGTTGGATTCTTTCCAACTGCATCTAGAAATCTCCCAGAAAGAAGTTCTGATGAATAAATGTTTTCCATCTCAATACAATCTGGGAATTTTTTAGCATCCTGGTCATATTTTAGTGTCTTTTATGAATCAGCATGGCAGGCAGCTGCCTGGGTGGCCCATTCCATAATCCAGCATTGAGAAGCACATGGACTTGAAGGTGGAAGACGCAAAAGCTTTCTTGAAGTCTCTGAACTTGGCTAAGCTTCTGTACCTGGGGCTAACTGTGTCTGTTTGGGGCTCATCTTGTTGGTGAAAGACTGGATGGTATTCTTCAGAATGCCATCCATTCCCCACTTTAAGATGAGTCGCTTCTTTGGAGTAGTAATTCCCAAGTCTCATGGGCTTCTTGTTCTATGATTCAGCACATATTTTGTCTTCACTGTCACCCCTTATCTATAGCTACAAAATAGAGTGACCTCCAGGTTCAGCTCTTCCAGTCAAGGAGCTGGGTCAGGCGTCATTATAGTGCTGCTTGGCCAAATGAGAAAGAGAGGAATCTAGAATAGCTTTGAGATTTCTGGGCTGAGTCTCATTACGCAGGATAGACAAACACCAGAGACCCTGTTTGGGGCAGGAGAAACCATGATGAGTTGTCTCACTGTAAATTTGAGGCACGTGTAGGATATCCAAGTAGAGTGTTGGACATTAAAATCTGGAGCTCAGTCCTAGAAAAAAGCTCAGATCGAAAAATCGGCAAAGGCTGTGATCAGTCAGTTGACAGAAAAGGATAAATAACAGTTGTTAAATACACAAAAACGTGTTCAATTCAACCTCATGTGAGGAATGCAAACTGACTACCTGACTACCATTTCTCACCTATCAGATTGGAAAAAAACCAAAAGTCTGATAACACACTTCATTGATAAGGGCTATGGGGAAAGAGAAACTCTCCACTGCTGATGGTGAGGATGCCATTTTATATAATCACTATAGAGAGAAATTTGGCACTCTAACAAAATTACAACATACATACCCTTTGTCCCCAAAATTCCACTTTGGGGAATTTATTCTAAGGATATATATGCAATGTGTGAAGTTATATTTGCACACAGTTAATCCAACATTGTTTGTAATGCAAACGTATTAGTCGGGGTTCTCCAGAGAAACAGAACCAATTGGACATATATAGATATATAGATGTAGATATAGATATGCATATAGATACATAGATATGCATATAGATATATAGATATATAGTTATATAGTATATACAGAGAGGGAGATCTATCTGTCCAAATAGATATAGATCTCTCTCACTCTCTCTCTATATATTTGTCTATCTGTAGACATCTATCTCTGTATCTATCCATATTTATCTCTCTCTATATATAATAGAGTTATATAGATTCTTATAATCTTATAATAGATTATAAAGAATTGGCTTACATAATTATGGAGGCTGAGAAGTCCAGACCCAGGAGAGCCGATGGTCTCTAAGTTCCAGCCTAAGTCAGAGTCCAGAGGCAGGAGAAGACTCATGTCCCAGCTCGAAGGCAGTCAGGTAGAGAGAGAGAGAATTCTTTCGCAGCCTTTTATTCTCTTCAGGCCTTCAGTGGACTGGATGAGGCCCACCGCATTGGGGAGGGCGGTGCACTTTACTCAGTCTGCTGACTCGAATGTTCATCTCATCCAGAAACACCCTCACAGACTCACCCCGAAATAATGTTTCACCAAATATCTGGCACCTCATGGCCCAGTTAAACTGACAGATAACATTAACCGTCACAGCAGGTGACTGGAAAGAACTCAAACGTCCAACAGCAGGGGACAGCCAGACAATGGAAGATTGCCCCATTGTGAATTTTAGAAAGAAAAAGAAAAGAGAATGAAGAAGTTCTCTACGTAGTGTCACGGGAAACATCTATACCAAAAGCAAAGTGCAGAATATGAGTATAATATGGTACATTTGAGGAGAAAATGAGGAAAAATGAACACTTATACCTGTATTTTCTTACATATATGTAAAGAACCTCTGGAAGGAGTCATAAGAAATGAGCAATGATCTCCTATGAAGACAGGAACCAGACGGATGCAAGACAAAGAAGGGACGGAGAATTTTTACTGACTCTGTTTATACAGACTGGATTTTAAGTAAGAAACTGTAGCACCGATTCAAAAAGGTTTTAGGGGCCGGCTCCACAGTCCAGTGGTTAAGTTCAAACGCTCCGCTGCAGCAGCCCAGGGTTCAGATCCTGGGCGCAAACATCGCACCGCTCATCGGGTCAGTTGAGGCGGCGTCCCACATCCCACAACTAGAAGGACCTGCAACTAGGATATACAACTATGTACAGCGAGGGGGTGGGGGGGGCGGCGTTTGGGGAGATAAAGCAGAAAAAAAAAAAAGATTGGCAACAGTTGTTAGCTCAGGTGCCAATCTTTAAAAAAAAAAAGGGGGGGGTTTAAATAACGGAGAAGGGAAAACAAGTGTCAGGCACCTAGGAAGGTACAATTTGGAAGTCATGGGTACACAGCCAGCCAGTAGTTACAGCCATGAAGAAGATGAGGTTGTCCAGGCAGATGTGGGGAGAGAAGGAAATAACGTGGAAGACAGACCCTGGGAACACCGACGTTCCGGGGTGGGTGAGGAAGAGGTGACGCAGGAGCAGTCAGAAAGGTAGAGAACAGGAGAGGCAGGTGGTCTCAGAGGGTATGTGATGGTCTCAGGCAAGAAATGTAAAGTGCAGACTTAAGCATTCGGCAGCTGGATGGTTTCTGGGATGATATATTTAACCAGATAGTCTGTATTGTGTTTGTACTTTCCGTAGGAAATAGATCACATAGTTACATTTCTTCCCTGGAATTCCTTTTACTCCTGTCAGTGCAACCTGATTTGAGATGTAAATAAACTGCAGAGATAATGCTGGGATCTCGGCAGACTCTGAGTTCTGGACGAGAGCGATGATGGATGGTGCAAGGGGATGCTGCATAATCTCTTCTGTTTTAATACTCGATTATCATGTCCCTCATCTTCCCCGGAACCGAGACTCAACACATTAAAATCTCTTTGTTCCTTCCACAATGCCTGTATCTCCGTTGCATCTCCAGCCTCCTTTAATATTGTTCATTATTGAAATGAACACAGAAAACCAATTACCCAGGTGGCAGCAGGAGTTGGTCATGTGCCCACTGAGTCACACTGAGAGCCTGATTCCCTGTTGAGATAGACAAGAACTCCCAGCCCCTCACCCGTCCTTGGGCTCCTGGGACACCCTGACGCAGCCTCGGGGCTTTAGCCATTCAAGTTCAGCGAATTCAGTGCGTGCTTATTGCCACCAGGTGCTGTGGGACAACCCGGCAGGTCTGAAGTGCCAGGCCAGGCAGTTCTGCAGGCACAGCAGTTGTTGACACAGTGGTGAAGAGCATAGATTCCCAGAACACCTGAGTTCAAATCCTGGTTCCACTAACAAAGCTGTGTGATGTTAGATTCTTCCCCTCTCAGTACCTTGCATCCTTATCTGTGAAATAGAAATAATAATAGGACCTACCTGTTGTGGGTTGAATTGCGTCCTCCAAAGAGTTGAAGTTCTAACCCTGTGAATACCTGTGACTGCTGTGTGAATAACCCTGTAGTACCTGTGAACGTGCCTTATTTGGATATTAGGTCTTTGCAGATGTAATTAAGAGGAGGTCCTACTGGATGAGGGTGGCCCCTCAATGCAATGTCTGGTATCATTTGAGGAGAAGAGACTTGGAGACACAGAGACAGACACAGGGAAGAATGCCATGTGATGACAGAGGCAGAAACTGGAGAGGTGCAGCTACAAGCCAAGGAACACTGGCAACCACCAGAAGTTAAGAAGCAAGGAAGGTTCTCCCCCAAAGCCTCAGAGGGAGCATGGCCCAGGCGACACCTTAATCTCAGGCTTCTGGCCTCCACAGCTATGAGAGAAGAAAGTTCTGTTGTTTTAAGCCACTTGGCTTATGGCAATTTATTATGGGAAACTAGTCCGCTCCCTCAAAGGGTTGTTATGAGGATTAATTGATTATGCATGCACTTCATGCAAAGTGCTTAGGAGAGTATGTAACGCCTAGGGAATCATGTAAAAGTATAGCATTATTGTTGTTACTAGTTATTGTTATTATTATTCCTGTGGTTGCTTTGTCCCATAAGCAGGCAAGTGTCCATCATCACGCTGAGTAATAGCTGACAACTGGACAGATTGAGTGCCTCCCATCTTCACAGAACCCTGGAGCTTCTAGTTGGTAAGTCGGTCCTCAGTCCCCCTCTGGTGCTGGTGAAGAGACCAGGTTCTTCCAGCCACACCGCCTCCATCACTTTTGCAGGGTACGGAGGGAGGAAGGACATCAACGGCACTTGCGTAGGTTGACAACTTTCTAAAGACTGTGCTGGTTACTGTTGCACTGAATCATCCTGAGGGGAAGAACCAATTCCTTAGTCAAGGTCCTTAAGGCCTGGGTAGCATGTGCTTAAGCACGTGGGTCTTGGAGTCAGTCTGGCTGGTTCAAATCCCACTCCCCCACCTTACAAGCTCTGTGACCTTCAGCAATTCTTTAACCTCTCTGAGCCTCAACTGTAAAATGGGCAAAGGCTAACATAATGTGTATAATAATGAATAGGCAAATAATCCAGAGAAGCTGGGAAGGGCAGTTTCTTCAGGACCAGCACAGCCCCTCTCCCTCCTACACACACAGGTGCGCACACACACACACACAAGTCTGGTGGCACTTCTGAGGTCACTCTCGCAGCCTCCTGTAATTATCTGTTCTTTTGTCTGTCTCTCTGTGTAGACTAAGCTCCTTCAAGAGAGGGGAGGTGTGTTCCCCGCTTTCTGGATGCACAGAGTAGCTGTGAAAAGGAACCCATATTGAACAAATGGCCAGCTTAAACCAAAGTTTCTCAATTTCTAGGCATTTACATTCCAGCTTTAGGATTTCAGCTATACCCACTTATTCCCTGAACTCTTGTTTTAATCATAATTTCCTTTAAATCAGGAGCTGGCCAACTACAGCCTACGAACCAAATCTGGCAGCGCCCATTCATGTACATAATGTCTGTGGCTGCTTTCAAGCTCCAAGAGCAGCACTGAGTTGGTGCAACAGAGACCATTTGGCCTGCAGAGCTGAAAATATTTACTATTTGGTCTTTTACAGAAAAAGTTTGTCAACCCCTGCTTTCAAGTAACTCACTTTTAATTTAAATGCATTTTTCAACAGGAAACTTCATATAAGTAACGTAATGTAATAGGAAGCCAGCATTCCTTGCCATAGATAGACAGTAACAATCAAATATTTAACTATTAAAATAAACCACATACTAGCTAAAAGTACCTACCACGCCTCAGGAAGCCGGGTTGTAGTGGAGAAAGCAGAAGGTTAGGACAGGACAGAGGTGACGGATGGTGGAATCTTGCTAGCCAACTTCTCCACAGGAACAAATGTAGAGAGAGAAAAGGAGAGAGTTAGTACTGAATCTTGAAGGATGTTCATGTATTAGTGTGGAAGGAGGAAGAACACCCCAGTAAACGAGTCAAAGAAGAAACACTCGGGGCAGTAGAAGAACCAGGATTTACAGGAGGAGGGCGTCAGAGGGAACACAAGCAAAGGAGCCCTGGGGAAAGATAGTGACAGCTCCTCAGGAATGAACAGAGTAAATAAAGTCGTAAAGGAAAAAGGACACTAGGAACAAGTTTTCAGCAGCTGAAAGTAATAAGCATAATTTATAAACTAGATTAGAAAAGAACATCGCAGCACATTTATAATGAAAACAGCTGATGCTAATGAAAGCAATAACATTTAAATAGAAATCTGTTTACCTTTGGGAAATTCATGCATAACTTCAACAATGTACTGATTGATTTAAGGACCGGGGACTGGACTGATTAACCTTCTCGGGTTTTTTGTTTTTAAGGGGTACCTGGCTGGGGTACAAAGGCATGCTGGGAACTCAACAGCCCAACCCATGATTGGGAGTAATTGGAACCAGGTGGAACAGAGGTCAGAGCACCCAACCTGGCCATATGCTACAGTTCTTTTCTTTGTGAGCATCACAGACTTCTTCTAAAACCTAAAGAGAGCTATGCCCCTCCTTCCCAGAAAAATGCACAGAAATATATACACCAAAATGTTCACATTTAAATTTTTTCTACATTGGAAATGTATTCCAGCACATGAAGAGAAGTTAAAAGCAATCTTTTTAAAAAAAATCTTGGTCTCTCTTTTTATAACTTATTTTAAGATTTGAGGTCTATTTGAGTGGTGTGGAATAGATCTAAAATTGCCCAGAAAGCAAAAATTTTCAATTTTTCTCAAAATCATATGTTAACGAGATTGCTGGGATTTCTTGGCTCCAATAGAAAGTTGGACTTGTGGAGGGGTCTTTGATATCAATACCAAGTCAATTTCAAATGTTTTCAGTTAAATGGCACCAAGGGCCAAAAATTCTGAACCCCCCAAATGGATAGGAAAATAAAAAATTAACATTCCTATTATTCACTTTGCCAACTTAGAATGGGTTGTATCAGTAAAGACAAAATCCTCCAAAATTTTTTCAATTTTTTCAATTGAATTCATGTCACTTGTTTTCTTTTGTCTGTAGGTTAATGAGGCTGGGTCAATGATGGAAGAACTTAGGGACCGTGTTTAAATTTGAAGATGGTCTGAGGATGAGTAACCCTCAAGAGAATTCCTGTGATATTATGATTTATAGTAAATAGATATTTGGTCTTTGTCTCTTTCTGGCACAGAGTTCCTAAAATTCTCGGAATTTCCTGAGTGATGCCTTTTGTTATGTTAATGAGGCCAGTCTTGGGAGGCAGGTAAGGATGGGACTTGTTGCCAGGGGAGCCAACTCTGTGATTAGAGAGTTGGAATTTTCAGTCCCACCCCCTGACCTCGGGGAAGGAAGAGGGACTGGAGGTTGAATCAGTCACCAGTGGCCAATGAGTTAACCAATCTTGCTTACGTAATGAAGCCTCCATAAAAACTCAAAAGGATGGGGTTCAGAGAGCTTCCAGGTTGGTGAACGTATGGAGGTGCTGAGAGAGTGGCGCTCTTGTAGAGGGCATGGAAGCTCGGCACCCTTTCCCCATACCCTGCCCTATGCATTTCTCCTGTCTGGCTTTTCTGAGTCCTCTCCTTTTATAATAAACCAATAATTTAGTAAGTAAAATGTTTCTCTGAGTTCCGTGAGCAGCTCTAGGAAATAAATTGAACCCAAGGAGGGAATCATGGGAACCTCTGATTTATAACCAGTTGGCTGGAAGCACAGGCAACAACCTGGGCTTGCAACTGGTGTCTGAAGTGGAGGCAGTCTTACAGGATTGAACCCTTAACCTGTGGAATCTGATGCTATCTCCGGGTAGATAGGGTCAGGATCAAGTTGAATCGTAGGACATCCAGCTGATGTCCTGAGAATTGCTTGTTGGTGTGGGGAATCCTTGCCCCACACTGGAATTGGTACCAGAACTTATTTAGATTCTCAGTGTTCCTAGCGACTTCAGATTTTGGCACATTAAGAAATGAATAAGGCTCTCTCATTCTCAACTCCAGTCTGCAGAAGTGTTTTCTTTCAGCCTCGTGAAGTTTGGAGAGTTGTCCACCTGCAGGGTAACTGTTTGGCCAGATGAGCTTATGGTTTTTCTGCAACATCCGTAATGGTAACCGAAGGACCTTGAATGGAAATATTTGCTACATTCAGATGACCGATAAAGTACTCCAAAGTAAGTCCGGTGGTGAAAAATTCACTGCCAAATTGTTCCGCAAGGGGACTTTTTCATTCTCTCATAAAGGTGAAAGTTCAGTCCAGTGTATTTAATCAAGAGCTTGGGAATTCACTTTCTGGAAAGGCAACACACTTGTGTTTAAATGAGAAGAACATAATATTGTGCATCCATTTCATGACAAAAACCCCCCAGAAGTCCAGCTTTTATGGCACTAGACAAGACTCTTTTCAAGATTTTGGCTGAATCTTTGATGCCAGTGTAGACAGAGATGAAAATGTGCAGCATCGCCACCAAAGCAAGGAAGCCATATGTGTTGTCAAGCATGCCAGGCACTCCCTTCCATGCCCACACGTTTTTCCTAGTTAAAGTTGTACCTGAAAGAAATAAGCTTTTCAGCATGAATGTTTCCAAAGTGACCCACCAAAAGAAAACATTTCTCCTGATGGCACCAGAGTGCACATAACGGATGAAGGGCAGTGGCTCCAGACTGAAAGGTGTAGGCAGTTTCATGCAGTGGCTGGCTGAAGGGAGGAGGAAGAGCTGTAATTCCTGCTTTAAAATATCAGGAGAAATATTCATCTCTTTGAGTAGGTGAGGTTATCTGATAGAGGTGCCACTTTATTGGCGTCTCTGCTCTAAGTCATAAACGAGCTTGATCAAGGCTGGGGCATAGGTCTTCTGTAAGACATCCCTTATTGCACAAATGCTCTGTTGCTTGGCAGCGTGAGAGAGGAAGTTGTAGAATGTTCCATGATATGGCTTTTGGGCGGGGACGAAGGCAAATTCAGGTGTTCCATCGTTTCCAATTCCAGTCCTCTTCTCAGGAAGCACACTTACACTGCAAGATGCTACATGGGGATGCTGAGAAGGGAGGTGCTCCTTCAGCTTTGTTTTATGCAACCACTGACAAGTAATTTGCATTCCAAGAACCACTGTGGCTTTAGTGACCCATTATGTTCAGTAATGGAAGTGAAACCACGGAGTACATAATTTGCTTTGTGCTTTTATTTCTTGATACTTCTCAAATTAGCTAAGCTTCAGATTTCCTTAAGCATATGTCAAGGCATACCTTTAATTTCTATCAATGAGAAATTAATCTAGGCATTGACACATGATAACCACAGACTTTGTATATTATCTCACTGAGCAAGCGCCCCATTCCACAGCACAATTGTTTGGAACAAAACACCTTAATTATATAATTTGATAATTTTTTTTTCAGAGTTGATTTCTGTTACTTCAAAGCAACAGAAAGAAAACTGGAAAAAAAGCATTGTGTGTGTACGTGTCTGTTTGACTCCCAGACACTTGACACTCATCCATAGGCCCCATATCTGCCCCTCCCCCTCCCCCCACCCCAGGTTAAGAAATTCTGCACTTGACATTGACTAGTCCACTAATCCTTGTACAGTCTATTGGAACAGGCTCTTCACGCGGGGAGAATCAAATGGAATTGTAGTGAGCTGTTCTGGGCAACCAGACCAAGGGACAGAGATCTATAGTCAACATATATTTCAAGCCCCAATTGGCCTATATTTCCCACCCTTCCTCCCATTTTTACACTCTAATATTGTCCAACTCCCTATATGGATGGGGGCCTCCACTGATAGCTGATATTCCCTTTATGCTATTTGAGGAGCCTGGATTATGAGAGCACGGACCCTTCACTTTCTTCTTGATACTCCAGGTCACCCAGTGGTCGAGTGGACAGGTTTGGAAGTCAGATGGGCCTGAGTTTGACTCCCAGATCCACTATTTATTTTCCTTCTTTAATAGCTATGTGTCCAATTTAATCCTCCTAAGGCTGTCACCTCATCTGTAAAATGGGATTAAAGGACATAATGTCTCTGTGATAATCTAACTCCGTTTTTGATTTGTGACTGCCGAGAGCTTTCAAGCCCTACCCTTTTTCTTCCCCGTCCTCCCCACATCTGAACAAGCTGATAGGAAAGCCCAGGTCTTCCTTCCTTTGGTGATGGCAAGATGTTCAAACCACACAAGCCTTCGCATGCGGGCAAAACCCCTCACCCAACTCCTACCCCTAACTGCTATAAAAGCCAAGCCAGTGTTCTTTCCTTGCTCTCTCAAGACATTTTGGACCTGCTTGGGAAACCTGCCCTGGTCTCCCCAGAAAGCCTCATTGTGTGAGCAATAAACCTTGTCAAACCCTCTTGGTGTATGTATGGCATATGAGCCAAATTTTGCTTGATGGGGTCCATCCCACTTCTTCACGGTGACCACAACAATTGGCGCTGTGAGCAGGATGTCTAGGCGATAACCACCATCACTGAGGGCCTATCTCCTCTTGCTTTGGCTTGTTAACTGGCTCTGCTGTCTGCTGGAGAGCATTCACCATGAGCTGCTGCTGGCTAGCATGCTCTGGGGTTGTGCTGCTGCCTGCTGGCTAGCTTTCACTTTGAGCTGAGCTGCTTTGTGCTGCATTTGCTGAATTCTTTCAAGCCTCTGTTATATTGAACCAACCTAAGTCAGAAGTTTCAATAATTGGCATTTAGGCACAGGAGTATAGAATTGGGGTTCTCCTTAAAGTAGCCCCGGGTCATGTGTCTCGGTCTGGACACATCTGCGTGTCTCAGATTGAATTGTGTATCTCAGTTCCAGCATAAGCCACAAATGCCACTAGGCTCAGAAGAATGACTGTTACCCTATGACCACTGTGTGTGTCTTGACCAGGCTTTAGCCCCTGGAGGGCTCAGGGAAAACACTGATACCCCATACAACATGCATGCCCTTTGGGGGGTCACTCGTATGGAAGAACATGCCGAGGGCATACGCCTAAAAGAAGATGACTCACTAAGACCCTCAAAATGCTTTTGCTGCTGCCCGTGCCTCTGTCACAACAAAATTTTTATCCTTGGGGCTATAGGAAAAAACACTCACAGCACCGGGATGGCACAGCCAAAGGGTTAATTCAAATACGACTTAAGTCATGGGTCCTAAAACCCAATAAAGCACCCATTCCATGGGGGAGGCCCCAATTCCTGACAATATTAATTTGAAGGTCTCCGGAGAAGGAAATTTCTAAATATGAGCTGGGTCGAAAGGATCCACTCCTCAGAGTGTATCTAATAACCACCACCAAACGATAATAATAATACTAATACCACCTAGATAGAGGAGGAAACAAAAACACTGAGGGACCACAATTTGGCCCAATTGGAAATCCAAAAGGTACCGAAAGAATTTATACAATAAACAGATAAATAAGCGCAGACTGCCTTTTACAGCCCCACAGCATAGGTTCTGAATTAACTTTAAAATCTACTGAGATGCACTAGTTGGCAAACCTTCACGGCTTTAATCAATACTGAGACTCAAATTATAGTTATACCTGGGGATCCCATTAAACTTAAACAAGGTATGCCATATAATCTTAGGGGAGTTACTGAACATTAAATAGAAGAGCAAAAAGGTGTGCCTCTCCTTACCTATCAGAAATTTTGCCTTGCTAAATTTCCCATCGTCAGATTGCCCACTGCCCTAAAATATCCCATAGTGGGCACAGACGCTCTGATTCAAAGTGTGATAAATTAAAGTTCAATTAACTCTTTGGCACTTACAATCCGCTTAATAAATATGGGGCCTCATGGACCTCCCTGCCCCTGGTTAAAATATTTAATAAAATCCAATATAAATCAAAACTGGGCATTCAAGATAGAAACCTATTATGCAAGACCTATTTAGAGAAGGGGATGATTATCCTCACTACTGCTCCATTTAACAGCCCAATTTGGCCTGTTCTTAACCTTGGAAGGGATGAATCATGCCTCACCACGGATTCTGCAATCTGAATGTCATGGTCCCACCCATTGAGGCCCCCATACCCAGTATTATTTAGATGACTGACTTCATCCAATCGGCAACTGGTAAATACTTTGCAGTCATAGATTTGGCTAAATCTCTTCTATTCGGTGCCTATTTTCACAGCCTCTCAGTCGCAGTTCGTCTTCATCATCAAAGCAACACAACAGAGCTTTACCTGGCTACCCCTGGGGTACCTCAACAGCCCTGCCGTTGCACACAATCTTTGCAGGCAAAATCATAACCACATCCAACGTGACGGAACATGCTAAAAAACTGCTGCTTTCCATCCTCAACCAGAGCATCCCTGAAAAGGGATGGGACCTAAGGGTCGGCACAATTGGCTGAACTTCAGGAAGTTATCTTAGCACCGAATGCCCTGGCTAACAGTCACCCCATCTGCACACTTTTATAGACTCGTGGACCATTGCCAGTGTTCTGGCCATCTGGTCTTGCCGATGACAGAAATAATTCCTTATCCAAGGTTGCCCCGTTTGGGGTAAAGAACTCTGTGAATCTCTGGCCTCGCAAATCCCCAAAATAGAAATCAGGGCCACACATGTCTCTGTACATACTAAAGCCACAGAAGAAGGCCTCGCCAAGACACTTCTTCTCTCCTTCAGAGTTTTGACCGAAGCATTCGTTTCACTTTTCAACCCATACAATGCTGGGCTCTCCATGTGTCATTCAAGGGAATTTTCTTCTCTCTTACTGATCTCAAGATACGGGCTCACAGAGAACCATAACAGCTTAACTCGACAAGTTCAAACTCAATTAAATGAAACGGCACATTTCAGTTATTAGCCAAACGTCAAGGGTGAATTGTAATAAAGAGTCTGCCTCAATTTTTGATGTTTGATTGCTGACATCTTCCAAATCCAGCCTTCCCTCTTCCCCTTCTGCCCCAGACCTGAGCAAGCTGATAAGAAAGCCTGGGTGCCAGCAGGAAGCTCACAGCTTTAACCCTCGCACAAGATTCCTCACTGCAGGCCCACCACCATGAGTGCTCAGCCAGTCTCCTTTCTCGGCTCTCTCAAGCCATGTTTGGACTTGGGAGTCTACCCTGCTCTCCCTAGAGAGCCTCATTATGTGAGAAATAAACCTTTTTCTTACTCTCTTTGTATGTGTGTGGCATCAACAATCTTGACAATCTGAACTAAATTTGGGGGGTGGGGAGAGTCCATGTCGTCTTTGCAGTGTGTCCACACGTCACGAGTTTAATAAACACAAATGAGTGTTATTTTTTATTTCCCTGTTTAAATTGATGGATATATGTGAACCTGATAGTTATCACATATGTGTTTGGTTATAAGAGAGGCAGTATTAATCTAAGGGATATCCTTGATGCCAAGGATGTCAGAGACTTCTTGTGCCAATGGCAGATCTCTCATGTCACAGGATGCTAATAACCCATAATAAAAAGGACTGATTGGGGCCAGCCCGGTGGCGTGGTGGTTAAGTTTGCATGCTCCACTTCAGCAGCCCAGGGTTTGTGAGTTTGGATCCCAGGCGCAGACCTACACACTGCTCATCAGCCATGCTGTGACAGCATCCCACTCACAAAAAATAGAAGAAGATTGGCACAGATGTTAGCTCAGGGCCAATCTTCCTCACCAAAAAACAGAGCACTGAATCAAAACTTAGAAGATAAATATCTCCAGATTAAGAGAGAAGGATGCACATATTGGGTGTTCAATAAACATTTGTTAAATGAATGAATGGCCCCAGCACGTGGGATTTGAGAACTGACTAGATATAAGGCAGGGAAAAGTCAAAAGTCAAAAGTAACTCGGAAATCAAGAAGGAGAATGTTGCCCTGATGTGCTTCATCCTTGCACCTGGCAAACGTTAGTGATTAAGAAAATGATGCTTTTAAAAAATGTTTCAGTGGTGAAACATTCAGGAAAACCTAACAATAAAAGCAAGTCTGGTCCTTTTTAAGACCCTGTGTAGAAATAATTCCAAAAAGATTAAAATCAGTGCAGAAACCAAGGAACAGTTTTTTCTATATCATATTGATCATCCCAAATGGAACGTTAGCTACGTCAGAACAATTGTTCGGAATTGCTTTTGCCTCTAACTCTGGACCTCTGTTCTTAAAGGATTGTTTCCTAAAGGGAAACATTCAACCAGAAAATTTTAGCACATCAGGCTCTCTCTAAAGATTAAGAAGTCTCTGTGAAGGACTGAGTGTCTAAATTGAAAACTTTTTGCTGTCACACTCAGGAATAAATGAACGGTCCTTCACATCCCCTTCCTTTCTGCCTGTGGTTCACCTATGTCAACTTTTCTCTCAGAAGCGAAATAAAATTAAAGCCCAAGTGTCAGTCATGGACGGACACACCCTCAAGTTTGCCTTTGCTCAAGCATTGCCAGGGACACCAGTCTCCTGCCAAGTCTCCACTCCACTTCTTTTCTACTCATTTTCACATAATCCAAGAGTCACATTTCAGGTGCACGGTTTCCACTGGGGCCTGGCCACCTCTTTAACTGTGTGAGAAATCGCCTATTTGAAAGATTCGTCCCCCTCCCCAGACTCTGTGGTTTGACTTTCTCCCCATCTGGGGTTGCTTGGAACAAAACAGCTACCTCAACTCCTTGTCACTAAAGCCGAGGAGATGGCATTAGAGTCCTCAGAACAAGCTGGCATTAAGGGTTTTCTTTGTTAGCCACATTTAAGACATTTGGGTGGCCTCCCTCTGCTGACCTTGCTACAGTCTTCCCCGCTCTGGCATTTGACCTCCAGAGTGTACCAGAAAAGGGACTCAGAGACAGGCAACCTAATGATGATAGAACACAAGGCCGTGGGCCCCCAACTTTAGTAACTCCACAGGTTCTTTGTGCAGCTCTGCTTCTACATAACCAAGGGAAGGGCTTTCAAAATGGCGGCCAACGCACTCAATGGTTGGCAGATCTGCTATGTAAATCACATCCTCCAAGTCCAACAAAAAGTCAGCTGTTGGCTGGAACTCAGGTGCCGGAGAATGGCCAGGTTTGGCTGCTGCCTTGGGAAGCCTGGTAACATCACACGCGGACTTGGGAATGTTAAGAGATACAGGAAATTAGACTTCATGGCTTTTCTAATCTTCCCTCTATCGTGATTCTTCTTTGGAAACAAGGCAGTTTTCCTGCTTAAAGGGCTGTTTTTTTACAGTAATGGGCAAGGTGGACATGCCTTAATTCAGTGCTTTCAAACTTTCATTACACACTACCTTCAGTATTTTAGCTCTGTACCATTTGTTCTATTATTTGCTTAACATTGTTCTTTAAGTCAGCTCATGCATAATTTATTTTTTTAATCTTAAGTAATAATATCTAAGAACTAATGCATTTGGTATGTTAGTTATATATTTTCATATATAAATTCATATATAATTCTTTCATATATAAATTCTTTTCATAACACACACTATACTAAACAAATACCCATTTGCATATTTCTTAAATATTCAACTTGGTACCATTAGAATAATCTTGTACGCCATATGCAACAGTCAAGATTCAGCAGGACAGCAGAAACTGGGCAAGTTCATTTGATCAGCATTTTTTAAACAGTATGAGAAAAGTAAAAGTGCAAGAAAAGAACACAGAAAGAGTTAACACAGAAATAGTGATTGTATGAAGCAGTTACTATCCTGAAGGGACGGAGGGAAGGGTGTGGGGTTACTAGAACCTAGAAGCTTGGAAGAAGAACCCCTCAGAGCTGGGACTCAGACTTCCAAGGAGGAGATGATGCCCGGACGGTGCTGGTCCCCCTGAGGGGGCTCCTGAGGCTGGATCTGGGGGTGTGGGGAAGACGGAGAGCTGGAATTCCCGCTGGTCTAATCATCTGCTCCTGCCACAGTATAGAATCATTGCTGGGGTGACGCTCACCAGAAGAGCAAGCGAAGGAGAAACAAGGTGTCCCCTCTCCTTCCTCCTGTCTCCCTGTTGACAGAACATCCAGCTGGTAAAGGAGAAAGGCGGTTCCTGGATCCCCGGCCCCAGCATCCCAGAGTAGAGTCTAGAAGGATGGGCTAATTGAGAGATAATTGCTTAACAACCAGCACAGCACACTTGGCAAAAGACTGTCCTAAAAGATGCTCAGAGGAGAAATGCCAGTTTGGGCAAATATGCTTGTGTGTTGTGAGAGAGAGAAGTTGGAACAGGCTTTCCAGACCCCCTCAAGGCCCAACAAACAAATTATAATTTAGACAAGTCTGGGATTCTTCGCAGCCCAGCTTGTGGTGAGGGTATTAGCTTCACAACTCCAAACAAGCTAAGCTGTCTGTACGAAACCCCCTCAACAGCACCTCGCTGGGAAGCCTGCAACAGCGGAGAATATAAAGCTTTCGATTCTTGTTTCCAGCCAAGGGGATTGAGCTGGCAGATGGGCACTATGTCCAGTCCTGGCAAAGGATACCACAGACCTTGCATCCAAAGAGCTCACAACCAAGATGGCAAGGTAAGACTAGACTCTCGAAAGTTTCCACCACAGTGTAGCGCAAATCACCTTGGCCATGTGCCCTGTTACTGCTAGTTCCTGCTTAAAAATCTCCTTTGCCTTTCAATCACACAAATTCCTTGTGTGGTTGCAAAAATACCCTCAATTGTTCACCCCTCCCTGTATCCCACCTGTCGCAATGTGACTTTGCAGCCCCTCCCATCAAGAGTTGGAGTCTGTATCCTCACCCCTTGACTGAGCTGGCTATGCAATGTGCTTTGGCCAATAGAATGTGGCAGAAATGATGGAGTGCCAGTTCTACGCATAAGTCTCAAGAGGCCTTGCCTGCTTTCACTTTCTCCTAGAACCCTCCCACAGGTAAACAAGCCTGCCTGAGCTAGCCTAGTGGAGGATGAGAGACCACACGGAGGAGAGCCGAGGTGCCCCAGCCAACAGCCAACCTACCCCCGGAAGCAGAGGCACCTGCTGATCCATAGCTGACTGCAGAGGCTAAAGGGAGCTCAGCCTAGGTCACAAAAGCCACCTAGCTGAATCCAGCCTAAAGTATCTGAGTCAGCCTAAACTGATGAATCAAGAACTAATAAATTACTGCCATTTTAAGGCACTTCATTTTGGAGTAGTTGTTATGCAGCAATGGCTAACGGATACAAATGGCCTACAAAGCTGTGGGAGAATTTTCCCTGCAGAATTTTTCTCTCCAGCCACATATTTCCCTTCTCTCCCCATACTTCACTATTCTAATTCCTCCGCCTAAACCACCCTTTCCCCTCCCACATCCACCAGCTAAATCCAACACATTTATTTTTGAGGTCCCTGCTTATGTACTACTTTCTCCAAGACCTTGTCAATCTCAAATTAAAACTAGATCCATATCTCATACTCTTCCACAGAATACTCTCCTTTTTTCCTTCAAGGAATGCATCATAATTTGTGATTATATATCTAACTGTGGGGTTCCTTGTTTAATGTCTACATCCTTTCATCTCCTGGAAGCTCCATGAGGATGTCTGTGTACCCAGCACCCCAGCAATGTCTGGCATGTAGCAGGTGCTCCATTAATTATCTGTTGAATGACTGAATGGCTTCCAAGTTAGATAACTGGGCATCCTTGATATCAGATTCTTAAAGAAAGGAAAGAGGCCTATTTGAAAGATTAAAGAAGAAAGTGGCTCCACCTCCTCTTCCTCACTATTTTACCCGCTCCTGGCACCAGTTCAGGATGCTTGGAATAGATGTGACTGATGACAGAGGCAGAATTACTGTCTTTCCTGGGTCACGATTCTGCTGGGCTCTAAACCTGTGTGGCAGAGTGTAAGGCCGCAAGCCCAGCTGGGCTAGGGCGGTGGGGATTGTGCCAAGAGACCAAAGAAATGACCCAGAAACTGCAAACGAGACATATAGGTTTATCGGGACTGACTTACAGGGAGAACGTCCAGTGGCAGCCGGCTGGACATAGATTTGTGCACCACTCCCACCCCCTGAGAGAGGCTTGCTTAAGTAGGCAGAGGAAGGAAGGCTACACGCTTGCCAAGGGGCTGTCGTTGGTATGACCAGCGTTCCCAGGAACAGTAGCTCACATGGAGGGGCTCTGCGTCCCTGTAAGACACGATATTCTTCACATGAGATAAGGGAGGATCCAGGCTGGGCAGGCTCAAACTGTTACAAATCCCAGAGCTGGGCAGCGTGCCCAGAAGGGAGCCAGAAGGACACACGGTTGCGATGGGCCTGGGGGTTTCTGCTGAGCAAGCAAGGCCCAGGCCCTACACAGAGATAGCTAATTGTACTCCCACATCGATCCACTCTTCTTCCCTTTAGAGTCCCAGATTGGGTTTTGGCAGGACACATGGCCACTCCACTGGAATCTCACTTGTCAGCTTCCCTTGCAACTAGGTATGGCCATATGACTAAATTCTCACCAATGAAATGTGAGAGCAAGTATTGGCACCTTCATCACTTTCCTTAAAAGGGAATTGCTGGCCCTCAACTTCCTCTCTTTCACCCTTCCTGTGAGCTGGAACAAAGATGTGGTGCTGATGAGTCAGCTTCAATCATGAGAACAAAAGCAAAACCCCAAGGATGCAAAAGCAATAAGACAGAAGGAACCCGAGACTCTGGATGAGTTCGTGGAACCAAGCTTCCTACCCTACCCTGGACCAACCTGGCCTGGAACATGAAAAAGAAATAGGCTCTAATCATGTTTTTGAGGCATTCTATCTTAGGGCTTATTTGTTACAGCAGCTCAGCCTGTAGTCTAATCCATATACCTCATCAAGTCTTCTGTTCCTGGGGGAGTCGGGAAAGGAAACAAGTCCCAGAACATCATCCAAACTGAACAGATATAGAACATCAACTCTACCAGCCTTGGTCTGTGACCAGAGCTCAGACTCTTTCAATGTTCCTTCTCCTGTCATCAGACAGTTCAAATTCCCCCTGGTCCTTTTCCCTCCCAGATGTTACTTTAGAAATGAGGGCATGGTCTTCACTGCTTTGGGTCCTGCTAAGACTCACTCAGGAAAGTAGGACATGTGATCATTTCTGGCATAATGCTTTATCTTGCTGAGGCTGGCCAAGTTACACTATTGATAGGAATGAAAACATTCTAATCACCAACTCATGACAACTCACCAAAAAAATTATTTTAATTCATATACATTTTTTTTTTTACTGAGGAAGATTCTCCTGAGCTAACATCCATTGGCCATCTTCCTCTTTTTGTATGTGAGCCGCTGCCATAGCACGGCCACTGACAGACAAGTGGTGTAGGTCTGTGCCTGGGAAGCAAACCCGGGCCACTGAAGTGGAGCATGCTGAACTTAACCATCAGGGCACCATGGCTGGCCCCGTTATACATTTTAAATTAAAGCAAATTTAATGTCTTCACCCAAACAGATTCATTACTCAGGAAATTCCTTATACAGGTGGACACCTGCTCTCCTGAACTTCAAGAAAATCTCCCTTACATCAATGTGCAGGACTTCTCAAACTTTTCTCTCAGTTTCCTTAACAGCACAGGAAAGAGAATCTGCACTCAAAGATGTCTGGGGATTTAGCACAAAACAGCCCTCCACAAGCAGGGAATTTCTTTACGGTATTATATTTTAGCTTTAAAATTCCAATGCAAATTGTTTACACACTCTGCTTGTTTTACTGTGAAATAGTGTTTTCATTTGCCATCATTTTTAAGCAGTTGAAAATATGTTCCACCTCACTCAATAAAAATAAACACAAATTAAAACTGCAATGACATCATATTTTTCACCTATAAAATTGGGAACATTTTTAAATGTGATCATACACCCTGTTGACAAGGGTGTGAGAAAACAGTTCTCTCCTCCCGCCCTGACTATAAATTGGTACAGCCTTGTGGGAGGAGAAGGTGGTTAGATAACGTGTATCGAAAGTTTAAATACAAAATTGAAACTGACCCACAATTTGACCTCCGGGAATTTATTCTCCAGATATTCTTGCACATGCATGCAAAGACGTATGCACAAGAATCTGCATCAGCGCCACCTGTAAGAGCAAAAGTAATCTCAGTGTCAAGCAATAGAAGGTTGGATAGACGAGATGGGGTATGTGCGTATGTGTTGGGTGGGTTCTCTAAGACGCAGAGGCCAAGAGAGAGTGCAAAAGGTTTTTTTAAGAAGTAATGCTACGGAGGCCGGGCCCATGGCCTAGTGATTAAGTTTGGCACACTCCCTTTCGGTAGCCGCAGTTCGCGGGTTCAGATCCCAGGCACGGGACCTACACCACTCATCAGGTATGCTCATCAGGTGGCAACCCACATATAAAGTAGAGGAAGATTGGCACAGATGTTAGGTCAGGGCTAATCTCCCCCAGCAAAAAAATAAAAAGAGAGAGAGAAGTAATGCTATGAAGGAAAAGGAGAGGAAATAGGGTTGGGTTGGGGGTGTGTTAGAGAAATGACCAGGCCCTTGTACCACCACCTTGCCCAGTCATGGGCTTGGGGCCGCCCCGAGAAGAGCACAACCTCAACTCGACAGCTGAGGGGGACCGTGAAAGAGCTGCCAGCTTAAGGCTGTCAGCTCTCCATGCCTAGGCAGGGAGCTCTTTCTTAAAGGTAGGTTTGAGCAGCTCATCCTGGCTCTGGCACAAAGGTTACCCACAGGATAAAGAAGAAAGAGAGGAATCTGTAATTCCTAGTATGGAACATCTACAAGATACATTGTTAAGTGAAAAATAAATAAAGAGCTACAGAGAACACAATGTTTTGGAACTAGATCGAGGAAGAGGTTGCACAACAATGTGAATATACTAATTACCACCGAAATGTACACATTGAATGGTTAATTTCGTCGTGCGAAGTTCAGCTCAACTTTTTTTAAAAAACAGAGAGAACACAGTGTAGTACCATTGTGTTAATAAAAAAGAAAACACATTTATGAGCATGCATGCCCAGATAGGCGTGGAAAATCTCCAGAAGCAGCCACAAAACACTGATGCTGCGGTCATCACTGCGGCGAGAGACTTAATTTTCACTGAACACCCTTGGTCCTGCTTAAATTTTTACCATGTGCATGTAATTACACCACCTCTAAAAAGAACATCATTAAGGTTGTTTAATTGTTCTGATGAATGAATAAATTACTTGCCATCAGGAAAAACAAATGAAAAATTCCCTGCCGGATTATTAGCACGTCACCGTTATATTGATCTTTCCATTTCTGGAAATTCAGCCTCTGCCAAGGCACACAGACATCTCATATCAAGTTCAGCTCTGTCCTTTCTCTCAGGGTCAGAGTACTTCCTGAGCACAGATGCAGTAAACTTCTAGAACCACATGACAAATACTGATAACTTGCTAGAAAAGGAGAAAAACTGTATCTTACTGAAAAGTCCTTCAGCAGCTGCTAGACCATTTGGCATTGAGCAAATTAGCATGCCTTCCTGGACTTTGTTATTTTAAAGACGGTAAAGTGGGCCAGTCACCGACGTTTCCCCTTCCATCAACAGGTAAAGGACCGGCTGCCCCTGGGTCTTTCCTCCAATTGCTCAAGTATGTCTCGTGACCCCATTTGATGGTGTCAGTCAATAAGGGCACCTTTTTCAACTTGGCTGCCTCTTTTTGACCCAAAATAATTTCAACCATCTCTACAGCTCCAGGCTCCACCAGGTTTTCCATTATTCCATGGACCTTTCACCGTGATCCTGAACTGACCTTGAAAAAAGAGACAAACAATTTCTTACCTATCTGTTTGATTGTACTTCTCATTGTTCTACTCCAAGCCAAGACTTTTCTTTTGAGTTGCAAAAAACACTAGCTCTTGGCCTCCAAAGTCACACTAGTGGTTTCTTGACATCTCAGCAAGTGTTTTGTTTCATGCAATCAGCGCTCAGACTTTTCTCGATGGAGAGACATATGGTTTGGCTCATTTTAGCAACTCCATAATAAAACCAATTATAAAAATAAGCATCTAAGAATATCTTATGCTTTTAGGATTGACACCACCGCTCACTCCTCAATTGCTAGTTGTGGCTGGCACTGCAGTCAGCGTCTTTGTGGTCGAGTTAACCGCGGCAAAGTCGGCAGCAAAGCCACATCACAGCTCGGGGCCTTTGGGTTGTATGGCATCCATTCATTGGGTGGCACCTGTCACTGACTTCCAGTTTTTGCTTCAAATTCTTCTGCCTTCTAGGCGGAAGTGTAACTTTAAACTTACTGCTCTTTAAGAAAGTGAATGAAAAATGATACTAAAATCCCAACAGCCAGAATTGTCAGCAATCTTATATGTATTCATTTATTCAACAAATATTTATCAGATGCCTATTTACATGCCAGGCACTGCGTGGGGGCCCTGGAAACGCGGTGGTGAGGAATAAGAACCAGTCCCTCCCACATGCTGCTTGAGCAAACAGGGAGCTAGAGATGTTAAATAAATCATCCAACAAACATATGACTCTACATTGTGAAGACTATTCTAAAGATACGCTACTCTCAATGAGTATAGGAGGCTTACTTTAACGCGGTCAGGTAGACAAGTGATATTTAAGGTGAGACTTGTCTTAGTCTGTTCAGGCTTCTGTAACAGAATACAAGACTGGGTAGCTTATAAACAACGGGTATTTGTTTCTCATAGTTCTGGAGGCCTTGTGACTCTTAGAAGGCCACTAATCCAATTCACGAGGGCTCCACCCTCATGACCTCATCTAATTTTAATTATTTCCCAAAGGCTCCACATCCTACTACCAGCATTCTGGAGAGTAGGGATTTCACACGGGAATTTGGGGGAGACACAGACGTTCAGTCCACCACAGACCTGAAAGATAAGTGATCTCACTGGTGCAAAGTGGAAGGAAAAGTGTTTTAAGTAGAGGGAGCAACACAAGTAAAGACCATGGGGAAGGAAAGAGAGGATTTAGTCAAGGAAATGAAGGAAGGTCAGTGTGGCTGCGGCAAAATGATTGAGGATGGTGAAGAAGAGATGACCGGAGAAGTCGGCAGGGCCCAGACCATCCTGGGCTTTGTAGGCCACAAGGAGAGTTTTAAGGAGCCTTTGAAGGTTGTAATGAAGGGAATAGCTTTAGCAGACATGCATTTGTTTGAGGTTCTTCTGGCTTTTGTTGAAAGAGCAGACTAAGCAGGAGGCAAAAGAGGAAGTGGGGGGATCAGCTGTTCCCATAGACAGTTGAGACATCATTGTAGCCTGGAATGTGACAGAGGAGACGGAAACAAGGGGATGAATTAGAAGTGTGTTCTGAAGGTAAAACAGACGACACCTGCAAAGAGAATGGCTGTTTAGAGCAGAGGATTGAGAGAGGGAGAATGTCAAGAGTGTCCCCTCTGTGAAACCTAGTCCTCTCTGACCATCTCCAACGTCATACCAAGCCTCAGTTTCCTCCTCTGTGAAGTAAAACCATTACTGACCTTTTCAGGTCGTGCTGATTAAAGGGGATAATGCATGGAAAGCACCAATGGGCAATGCTCGAAAATAGCCCTTTTACGATTATCTTCTTTTTGCCCCATCTCTTTAACTCTGCCCTTTGTAATAATGCTATTCTTCAAGTGGGCTAGATTTTGTCCTCTCTTTACTCTCCACTCACCTCCACCCAAATTTCCTCTCTCTTCCTTGTGTGCAAGACTGAGGTTACCCCTTCTCAGTCCGTAAGTCTCCCAGTCACCAACTTTCTTGTCCAAGTCAATTCCTTCAGCAAACAGAGCAAAGAGCTGGGTCCTCTTCTCACATCAGTGGGCCCTTTAGGCACGAGGGTCTGTTTCACAGTCCTTCGTCTTTTGTTATTTTTGATGGCAAAGGGGTCAGGTACAGGTTTTCCTGTTCCCCATCCTGGTTGCTAGGGCATTTGCTCAAACAGATGAAGAATAAAGTACCCTCCAACAAGGTATTCTGGATATGCTCATTGCCCACACATGCGGTTCTCAGGAAGAGTCACCACGATGAGGAAAATCACACTGGCCCCCTGACAACAAGGGGATGTCATCATGGGAATTTCTAAAGTGTGAGCTGTTGGCTGTTCTCACAGAGCCTAGCTGCAACTTCATGGGCCAGGAATTCCACGGTTTTTGGTAGCTGGCTGCTTCTGAATAACTCCCCAATTAAATAAATTAAGGAATTAATAAATAAATAAAGCTTAAAAATCAATTGGGGGAGTATTATGCCAACATCAATTTCCTGGTTTTGACAATGTCAGAGGGTTGTATAAGGATCATTGGAGAAGTTGGCTGATGGGAGACAGAAAAATCTGTGCTATTTTTGTAACTCATGTGTGTCAAACTATCTCAGAATAAGAGGTTATAATTTTTTAAATCAAATGCACCTTAAAAAATTAATTCCGGCAATCCGGTTCAGAAACACTCTGTGATTGTACTGCTACACGCTCTGAGGATGGACAAAATGCTTCACAGTCCTCAAAGCTGCAAAAGCAGAATGTGAGTCGCATGAAAAGCCAGGTTGACACGACACTGTAAAAATACCTACAGTGACGGAGTCCGAGTTTCAGGCTGATTACCCCAGAAGCTTGAGTGGCAGCGGTAGTCCCCAGTACTTGTGACGAAGGTTATCTGCTATCCTGGGGCCTCAGGACCCCAATGCAAGAGTCTTCCACTAAGCCAGCCATCCCCAGAGCCCTCCCCGCCTTCCTCAGCCTAAATCCTGAAGAGTTCACCCGGCCAAAAGGTCAACCACACATTTATGCTCCCAGAAGCCTTGGCACAAAGGTCTTCAAATACCCCCAGCAACTCACATACACTACTGAGAATGACGACAGCGGCTCACATTGACTGGACACGGCTCAGCCCTTTGCATCCATTCTCTCACTTAATTCTCACAACAAGACCAGGAGTTTGATACAGGAATCACTGTTAAACCAGCAATCCTAAACCAGTGACTCTCCACGCGGTCTCTGCTCCCCGGCAATCAGGGCCTGTCTCCTCCCCTACCTTCGTTTCTAACCCTTCTGGGCTCATCTGCCCCCCTTCTCTGAGGTTGAAGGATTTACAAGTGAAAAACACCCCATTTTCTGAGGTGTGGAAGGAAGGGAGCAACCACTCCTGCCTTCAACTGAGAGTGTGAAAAATAAGCTTAACTAAACCTGAGAAAAATTTTTAAATGCCTTTGAAAAGACTTATAAATCAAACAGTATTTGTGTGTCTCTCTGCTCTTCAAAATTATCATGCATGCACCTGAAGTTTAAGCAAAGAAATCCATTAAACAAAACTAACATCACAAAACCCAGATTTAGAGATTTATGCCCTCACTCTAATGAATGTCCAATTCAGAATACCATTTTGTCTTCAAAGAGCCCCGAAGGTTCTTATCTTTGTTATCTTTCTGTACTGGTAGCAGAAATATTACATCTTTGAAAAGAAGAAAAACATTATTCCCAGAGCTAAAACAGAGAAGGCTTTGAACTATTTAGGGATAAATCAACTCACAGTTACTATACACCAACACGAATAAAAGAGACTATTTCAAACTAAGTACAGTAGTCCCCCCTTATCCACAGATTCGGTTTCTAAGGTTTCAGTTAGCCGCGGTCAACTGTGGTCTGAAAATATTAAATGGAAAGTTCCAGAAATAACGGCCCCAAAGTGCAAGAGTAGTGATGCTGGCAGTTTATCACAGTACATGGTTATAATTGTTCTACTTTTTATTAGTTATTGTTGTTAATCTCTTACTGTGCCTAATTTATAAATTAAACTTTATCATAGGTATGTTTATATAGGAAAAAACAGAGTAGCTAGAGGGTTCGGTACTATCCGTGGTTTCAGCATCCACTGGGGGTCCTGGAACGTATCTCCCGTGGATAAGGGGACACTACTGTAGGTAGGCCCCTCTTACATATATTCAAGTGTTCATTTCCACATCAGTCTTAGAATATACACCTAAATTTTCATATTATGCAGAAATGTCACACAAGCCCCCACTGAATCAGTTAAACCATTTAATTCTTTCTCTAAGGATGAATCAGGTTGTCAGATAAGCAAACCTCAAGTAAAACTTCTAGACCCTGATTCAGGTAGATTTTAATAGTTCCATATAACCTCTTTCATCAGGATGGCATTCCTTATAATTTATATACAAATTTATCTTAACTCCATTTAAATTTTAAAATGCTTCTCTTGGCTGTCT
The DNA here is from genome assembly GCF_021613505.1 of Equus quagga. Lineage (NCBI taxonomy): Eukaryota > Metazoa > Chordata > Mammalia > Perissodactyla > Equidae > Equus > Equus quagga. The sequence goes on along the minus strand of NC_060273.1, from coordinate 17,350,376 downwards.
GAGTTGCTGAGCTTTGTAATGAGGAAGAATAGCAGGTACCCTCTGGTCCTTCAAGTACAGTTGGGCTGTGTGCGCACTGCACAAGGGCACCTGGCCAAGGTGATGAGTGGGGATGGAAATCCAGTCCATGTTCTGATCACTAATTAAGCCATCTGACCTGGTCCAAAGGGCTTCAGCCTAGAGGAAGGGATGCTTTTTGGTAAGTCGCCTGCCCTACCCAAAGCAGGCACTTTCTAAAATTCACCTGTGCAGGTGTGGTACCTCTTTGGACTTCACCTGAGGAACTGTAGGTGCCAGCTGTGGCTCTGAGCATCACCGCCCGTAGCCTGCCTCCCTAAAGTGATCCACACACCGCTAGTAGGTAGAACGGGGCTCTTGTCTGCGGCCCTCCTCGGATCCAGGCCTTCCCTCCTGTTGTCTCTCAGCCTTCTTCCTTATTGTAAACTTTGGATTTCCAATCCCACATATTGCAAGTACAAGATCCATTCTCTCTGATTCTTATTTAACTAGAATTAAAGTACTGACGTTTCCCAGAATACTCAACCCTTGACATACACAGATTGTTTTGTAAAATGCATAATACAATTTCAGAGCTGAAGAAAATGTTGCATTACAGACAAACACTCGAGACAGTCTGGTGCCCACATGAACACTAGGGAACCTCGGTATCGGTGAACTTAAAATTAAGTTTCTTACAGGACCACAAGAAAATGGCTGGGCGGATTGTCACCAAAGTTGAAGGGTACCTTTGCGCTGGGTTTGATTTTAAAACATAGGACACGTGGCACATGGGGGGCTGCTGGAGAATCTCAAAGAGGTGGATTATCTCACTCTGGAGTTTTATGAGAGGTCTCTGTGATCAGGAGACACATGCCATATGCACCAAGATGCTGTCAACAGGGAAGTGTAGCAGTGCTGCAAATAGAAGCCCCCGTCTATCGGCTGAGCAGTCACTCTTTTTTGGGTTTTTTTCTTCTTTTTACATAAAATTTTTTCCAGCTTTATCGGGGTGTAAGTGACAAATTAACATTGTATATATGTAAGGTGTGCCACAGGATGTTTTGATATACACATACCTTATGAAATGGTCACCACAATCAAGCTAATCAACACATCCATCTTCTCATATAGTTACTTTTTTTTTGTTGAGGACACTTCAGATCTACTCTCCGAGCAAGTTTCAAATAACCTATACAATATTGTTAACTAGTGTCATCATGCTGTGCCTGGGCTCTCCCAGACTTATTTATCTCGCATAATGGAAAGTTTATACCGTTTGACCAACATCTCCCCATTTCCCTCAGCCCCCGCCCCTGACAAGCACTATTCTGCTCTCTGGTTCTATAGGTTCGACTTTTTCACATTCCACATATGAGTGATCATACAACATTTGTCTTTCTGTGTCTGGCTGATTTCACTAAGCATAATGTGCTCCAGTTTCATCCACATCATCCCAATTGATAGGTTTTCCTTCTTTTTAAAGTTGAATAGCACCCCATTGTTTGTGTATACCACATTTTCTTTATCCATTATTCATCAACAGACGCTCAGGTTGTTTCCATGTCTTGGTAACTGTAAATAATGCTGCAACAGACATGGGGTGCAGATACCTCTGTAAGATAGTGACTTCATTTCCTTTGGCGATACACCCAGAAGTGGGATTGCCGATCATATGGTAGTTCTATTTTTACTTTCTTGAGAAACCTCCATGCTATTTTCCATTGTGGCTGCACCAATTTGCATTCCCACCAGCAGTACACAAGGGTTCCCTTTCCTTCACATTCTTGCCAACGCTTGTTATCTTCGTCTTTTGAATAATAGCCATTCCAACAGTTGTGAAGTGATAGCTCATAGGGGTTTTGATTTGCATTTCTCTGATGATTAGCACCTTTTTGTGTACCTAGTGGTCATTTGTGTCTTCTCTGGAGAAATGTCTGTTGAGGTCCTTAGGACGGCCACTCTTACTTACAGGTGCTGACTTGGAATTGAGCTGCTTCCCACATGGGCAACTCTGTTTATCCTATTCCTGAGAAAAGCAGTGAAGATTCACTTAGTAAATGATGTTTAATGATTCTGCAGGCAATCGTCTGAGAGGTAGAGTGAAAAATAAGAGGAAAAATGTACAAATAAGGGGATGTTTCGCCCTTATTTGTATAAATTACCCTCAAGAGTCTGCAATTTAAAAAGAACACTTTAATCAATTTGGCAGCTTGCGTGGCATTTTTCTACACTATTTGTAGGATGTTGGTATCTCCTTAGTAGTTACTATTCTCCCATGATCATACAATGAGCTCTTGAACACGTGGTAGCTTTTCATTCATTCACTCACTTAACAAATGCTTATTGAGCACTTGCCATGTGCCAGACTCTGTTCTAGGCACTGAGGATACAGCAGTAAACAGACAGACAAAGATCCCTGCCTCACAGAGCTTACATTCCGGCATAGGGATGGGAGACAGGCAATAAACCAAAACAGAAGTAAACCATGTAACACGTCAGATGTGCCACAGAGGCAAATGAAGCAGGGAAGAAACACTGAAATGTCAGGAATGTGCTTTTATATGGGGTGGTCTGGGAGGTGACCAAGAGGTGTCATTTGAGCAAAACCCTAAATGGGGCAAGGGAGTAAGCCTCAGGGAATGTGGTGTAAGCGCCTTGCAGGCAGGAAGAGGGCAGCAGCAGGTCTGGGGTCCTGGGTACACTGGGAGGAAGCCGGTGTGGCAGGAGGAAGGAGCGGGAAGCCCAGACAAGTAGGCGTGGAGACAGTGCTGAGCCTCGCAGGCAATTTGAAGAACATTAGTTTTGACTCTAACATGGAACACCGCTGGAAGGTTTTGAGCAGAGCAATGTCATGATCTGACTTTTTTTTTCCTTCGTCCTTGAAACAACACACTTCTTTGATCTCTCACCATTTCTATCTTTGGAAAGGCTATGATGTGTTAGTGGGTGTTGAGAATTGTTTGCTTTTCAATGTGCAGTCACCAAACTGAATTTATTCTTACTCTGGACTGCATAGGGACTGCAAACCCAGCGACTCTCCAGAATTTAAGTTTTTCCTATTTTTTTTTCATAGGTGTAATTGCGATATAATTCGTACACCATACAATTTACCCATTTAAAGTACACAAGTCAATGGTTTTTTAGTATATTCACAGACTTCTGCAACCATCTGTATACTCAACTTTGGAACATTTCCACCACTCCAAAAAGAAACCCTGTGCCCATTAGCAGTCACTCCCACACTGCCCTCCTCCCAGATCCTAGCGGTCACTAATCTGCTTTCCATCTCTGTGGATTGTAGACTTTCCGATAAATGGAATCATGTAACAGGTGAACTTCTGCGACTGACTTCTTTCACTTAAAATTTTCAAGGTGTCTCCATGTTACAGCACGTATCTGGGCCTCATTCCGTCATCTGGATAGACCACATTTTGTTTATCCCATTCATCAGTTGATGGACATTTGGGTTGTTTCCACCTTTTGACTGTTATGAATAGAGCTCTTACTTTATCTGAGGATCATTCGGGTTCTTGCATTGAAAATAGACGCTAAAGGGGTAAGTCGAAGACAGGGAGAACAGCTAGAAAGTTCTTGCAGGGATCCAGCGAGAGCTGTCGGTGGCTCACACTTTGGTGGAGAAGTCAGAAATGGCCACATTCTGGTGTACTTTTATATCACCTGCTCCTGAAGTGTTCCCTGCCTTTCCTTTTTTAACCATTACTATAATTACTTCACTGCGTTTTTGCCGACTTCGTGGATCCCTTGTTTAAAACCCTGATGTAAACACTTACATTGACATTTTTTGCTGGGTATGTGTGAGGTATTTAACAAAGTCTTAGCTCTCCCAGAGTTTGCCTGCACAGACCAAATCGAAATCAGCAAAACAGGAATCTTATAGTGTCTCTCCAGTTTCCCTGTAAAGATTTCTCAGCTTCAGCCTCTAGAATTATTTCATCAAGTTCAATCGATATGTACTCTTCAATTCTTTTCTAGCCCATATTTTTCCAACAATGTTGCTAACTACATCTCTGTAGCAGACTTCTTGTCTAAAATACTAGCTGAAATGTCAAAAAGTATAGGGTTTAAAAAGCTTTTCTCCAGTGGAATGTACTTCCCCCTCACATGTGACATGATAACTTGATCTCAAACAATGTCATAAGGACACTTTCTTTGTTAGATTAGAATTTTGTTTGCACGCATTTTCGAATAGCTTTAAGAGTTGAATAGCAATCTATGTAAGAAGAAGCTGAGAGACTTATGTAAGAGATATTCATATATCTATAACCTGCAATGCTCCCTAAGAAAGGTGGGCTGTGTGAGCAGAGAGGACTTTGTTACGCTGGACACCTGGAGAAGTTTGTCGGCAATTTTGGGAGTAGAAGTCAGAAAGAGCAAAACTTCTCTGCAAAGTGGACAGAGAAAGAATTGAAAACCCAGAGGAAGATAATAGACAATGAAGCTGGGCATTGCAAAACTGAAGAGTGCTGTCAAAAGAGAGCAAGAGCAAGAGAGAGGATCCCTCAGCGTTGAGAGCTGAGGACGCACAGAAACGCCTGCTGGGTTGCTGCTTAGTTCGTTATTCGTTGTGAGATGTGCAATGCAAATCCCATTTTGGTCCCCCCATTGGACTCATCAGCAACGTCTAGACTGCTGCATTAGCTATCTAGGGCTACATAACAAATTACCCTGAAACTTAGGGGCTTAAAACAACATACATTTCTTATCTCACAGTTTCTGTGGGTTAGGAATTTGAGCATGAATTGCCATGACCTCTGCGTGAGGGTCTCTCACAGCTTGCCATCAAGGTGTCAGCCAGGTTGTGTCTCAAGGCTAGACTGGGGAAGGATCCGCTTCCAAACTCACTTGCGTGGTTGCCGGCAGGATTCAGTTCCTCATGAGCTGTTGACAGAGGCTGCCCTCAGATCCCGGCTATGTGGCTCTCTCCATAAGGCAGTTTGCAACACGGCAGCTTGATTTATCAGAGCGAGCAGGAGAGAGGGCAAGAGAGAGTGTCTGCCAGCAAGAAGGAAGTCCCAGTCTTTTGTAACTTTATCTCAGGGTGACATCCCACCACTTCCTCTGTCTTCTACTGATTAAAAACAAGTCAGAGGTCCCAGCCCACACTCAGGAGAAAGGGTTACACAGGGGTGTGAAGACCAGGAGGCAGGGATCATTGGAAGCCATCTGGGAAGCTGCCCTCCACAATCACCCACTACTGCTGTGGTGGGAATGAATTATTTGAGAAGAGTCACACCCTGGGGCAATGAGTTGCATAAACAGCATATAGTTAGGAGGACCCCAGAGGCAGCCATTCGCCAGGAACTCACAGAATCAAGACGAGGCTCGGTTTCCCCTGGCCGTGGAATTGGGGGTTCCTCACAGGCTGGACAGACTCAGCTGACACCCAGATGAATTTCAGAGTTGTATCCATGGTCTTTAACTCCAGGTGCAGCGCCCAGCGAGCTATTCCTGAGCCAGAAGTAAGAAGTATGCATTCTCCTGACATCAATAACAAACTTGATCAGGGAAAATAGGGCAGCATTGATTGACATGAGTCAGGCCACACTGGAAGTGGATGACCACCTCGAATCAGAGAGACTTGGAGAAACTTCTCTGGGATTCTTCCTGTCAACTTTGGAGGGTGTGTTCTTGATATTGCATGGTCCACTGATGAATGGACCCATCAGGAAATGGATGGCATCCTCAAATGGGGTAATTGAGGACTGTTTAAGGAAGAGATTATCACAGAGGTGTGGGCAGGCCTAAGAGAAAACAAGCGGGTGAAGTACCCTGGAACTGTCAACAGTGGGGAGCCCTTGCCACCCAGGTCTGAAAGGGAAGGGGAGAGAGAGGCTTCTGGAACCCAGAGAGAGCTGTAACTGTAAGAAAGAGCCACCCAACAGGAAATGTGGCCTTCAAGGAGGAACACAGCCACTGCCCCACCTCAGGCTGCCAGGAAGGGAGCCGGGGCCCGCCAATCTCCTGGGGGCCCCTTCGGCCAATCACAGCTGGAAATCAGAGGCCAAGGAGCCTCATCGGGCTGCAGGGCACCGTGGAGAGGAGAGAAGCGGAGAGTGGATCTGCAGGCACAAGCGGAAAGCACCCAAACATAAACCAAAAGCCAGGCAGCTTGATCTGAGCCTTTAAAAAGTTCAGAAGCCACTGACATTCTCCTGGGAATGAGAGGACAGCGCAGGCCTCGGAAGCCGGTATTCCACCCAGCATGGAGAACACGAAATCATTTTTAAAATACAGGTCTCCTCTGGAAGGGAAAAGGTATGCACGTCTGGCAGTCCGCTTGGGAGGATTAAAGAGCCCACCCTCAGCTCGACCCGGCTGCGGCCCCCAGAGAGGATCCCAGAGCCTGAACTAAGCCCACCTGGAGCCACTGGAAGACGCTATGATGACCCAAAACTAGAGGCGTTATTTGGAAGTGCAGTGCCCGGCCCTGGAGGGAAGGTTTTGGTTTCTTTGTTTGTTTTTTTCTTTTCCTTCTTTTTTTCTTTTGAGGAAGATTAGCCCTGAGCGAACTGCTGCCAATTCGCCTCTTTTTGCTGAGGAAGACTGGCCCTGAGCTCACACCTGTGCCCATCCTCCTCCCCTTTCTATGTGGGACGCCTATCACAGCATGGTGTGCCAAGCGGTGCCATGTCCACACCTGGGATCCGGGCCAGCGAGTCCCCGGCCGCCGAAAAGCGGAACGTGCACACTTGACCGCTGCACCACCGGGCTGGCCCCTGGAGGTAAGGTTTTTGAGCAGCCCACCAGGATGCTGCAAGAGTGCCAGGCCTTGGGAGGTGGTAGGGAGTGAAGAACCTTACAGCATGTTTACAGGCATCAGTACTGGGGGGCGGGTATTGCTGCATTATCGTCTCCAAGCTTCCATTCTTTCATTTCTGTAGCCAAGTACTTGATAAGACCAATGTGGCTGTCTGATAATGGGGACAGACACAGACTATACACCAACAGGGAGAAAAGCCCCCTGCATCTGTATGAAGACCAGGGAGGTCTTTACAAGAAGCTGTATGACAAGGCGCTGCTGGATGCTGCTTAGAATGTCAGACTTGATTACAACAGGTTGCTGCGCAAGCAAACCCAGATTCTACAGGAGAACTAAAGGGCCCTCCCCTGCACCCCAGAATTCTTGCCCTGTATGATGCTAAATCAGGAGGAAGAAAAGCAAGAGATGATATTGGCTGCCCTTGGGGACAGGAAGCATCAACCCAGTTGGACAAGCAGATCAGCATCCATACTTGGCTATCTGGAGTAAGTCAGGTATGATTCAGCCCCCTGAGGCCAAATTCCCAACAAGGAAGGCCCCTGGAGGGTGGGAGGAGCAAATCTCCTACCTGTGATGAAAGTCATCTCCAGAACAAGTCTAGGGGTCAAGGCAAAACCCTTGAACACTATTTTGCTATTTCATCATCTGTGTATAAAGACAGTTTTCAAAAACAGGGTCCCTGTAACCCAGCAAACACTGAGATGCATCTGGGCCAAATTCAGGGTAAAGCTTGCACTGATGGGAGCCCTGTGAAGCCGAGATGCCCCTCCCCTGTTTATTCTGGTTATGGAGAAAATGGCACTTTGTGATCAGTTACACCCACAATAAAAAACAATCTACAGACACCCCGAAATTAAAAATAAGCAGGTAAGTGAAGTCATCCAAAACAGGTGTATCAGAAAATTCAACCCAAATTTGTTCATGTAACCGAATGGTCCAGGGCCAGATCTGCAGGTATGGTTTGATTCAGGCTCCAAAAGCTTTTACCAGAACCCAGTTTTTCTCACACTATTTCTTAACTCCATTCTTCATTCACTTCTTAATTCCACTCCTTGGAACAGCTTCTCTTCTCATGATTTCAAGATGGCTGCCAGTTCCCATCCAGAAGGAAAGAGGGAGGCCTCTCGTTCTCTATGCCAACAGTTGAATAAAAATCCAGGGCCTGGCTCTCATTGGCCCATGCCTGAATCAATCACCATGGCCTGGGGAGTGGGATACACTGATTGGTTTAAGTGACTGAGAGCCCAGGCTGGAGCTGAAGGTGGGATTAATCCCACCTAATCCACATGAGTGAGAGCCCCAGAGGGCTATATCCCCAAAGGAAATTCACAGTATTGCTGGGAAGGAGGAACTGATGCTAAGTCACTACAAATAACAAACGTACCACAAAGGCACATAGTGAAAGGCTTAGAAGTGTAATCCTAATAAAGGGGCTAATCTAAGGGCTCGGGAACAATTGTCTAGCCTACTCCACACAGGAACGTTCCAGAAGGTTTCAGAGACTGGAGGAAGTTCCTCAGGGCCAGAGTGCTCCTGTGAAATGACAGCCCCTCCCTCCAGATTTCATGAGCGTGTATCTAGTCTGGCTCATAAAAGGCCAAGATGGAGAGGAAGGCAAACAAGGCCTCCACCTGCCCGAGCGTGAGCTGCAGATCTCTCCAAGGATCTGACAAGCCCGGGTCCCTTTCTGAAACGGTCAGTCACTGGGGCAGTGAAGGCAGAGAGGGTAAAATGATGCTCCCGTGGTGGCTGAGTCCGAGGACTCAGTGGATGTCTGGATGGATTTACAGAGGGATTTATATACTCACTTCAAAATACATATTTTGTAGAAGTCCCACTTAGCCACTGTGTGGCCTAGCCATTCTGCAGTGCTTAGCTTGTTACTACATATATGTGTTATAGGGGAGCAATATAGATGTTTTTAAAGGTCCTCAGGAGGCAAGGATGGGCAAGAACTTTTAAGGACTAAGAAACACGTAATATTGAATATTAAGTTGTCTACTGCGTTGTCACTCTCTTCCATGACAGCATTTCTTCAGTAAAGCTAGGTAAACACACACACCTCCTCAAGACACAGCCACCTCTCCTCAGCACCACAGCCCATCCCCGCAGCTGTGGCTGCACCCTTGGGTACCAGCCCAGAGAGAACAACTTAATTCTAAGTCCCACTGATGGTAGATAGAAGTTGCAGGAAGACTTTCGGCCCCCATCAAGCCCCGTGTCTGGAGTGGGCCTGGAGGTGGGGCTTCTGCAGAAGGATCTAGCTGGGGCGATATTCAAAATATTTAGTAAGTAGTATGGCACAGGTCCTGACCGATCAGAACCACGGCCAGCACGCTGTGACCCACATGCAGTGACTGTGATTCCTGCCTCCAGCTGGGGGAGTTGTAGAAGGTGGAGGCGGGCAATCCAATGGCAAGGCTGACAGTGAAAGGTGAATGGAAACAGCACCTACCAGTGTGACCCGCTGCTTTCCTGCGTGCAGAGCATTCAACCCGAGACTCCAGGGGTCCTGCAGGGCATAAGCTAGATTTGTCTTCCTGCCTGAGGCAATCACCAATTATATGTGCTGGGAGGCAAGCTGGCCTCCCGCCAGAGGGGGAGGTGCAGGGATTTACAGAATCTCTCTCTGATCTAACTTATCGGAGAAGTCAAAGGATACCCATCCAGGAGGCAGCCCAGTGTGGGATAAAAGGTCAGGATGCAAATCCTTTCTACCTGATAGGCCTCACACAAGAGTTCCTTAACTAACCTCTGTTGGGCTCAGTGCCCTCACCTGGAACATGGGAGTCATAACGACATCCATCTGGCAGGGTTGTGATGACAATGACGTGAGCTAATGACACAGGTAGAGCCCTGAGAGCAGTGCCTGATGCAGAGCTGACTTCCGGAACAGGACCCATTATTGTCATCCCAGAAAGGAGGAATGATCCAGGAATTAAATCAAAAATAAAGGATCAGAAGGCAAGGCGAGACCCCAAAGCTACATGATGTTGGCAGCGTGAAGTCTGACTCAAAGAAAAGTGGTTGTTGTTGTTGCTCAGGATAATCCAAGGCTGGAAGAAAGCGGGAACCCTGAGTGAGTCCAAAGCCTTTCTGATGGGCTTCTGTGCAGACCCCTTCTCATCCAGCATCCGTCTCCAAGCCGTGGGGCCGGCCCCCCTGAACTGGGGGCTGGTGTTTTGTAATAAGATAAATGGTCCACACTTGAGAAGCAACATTAGCTGCCACCTCCCCTCCCTGCCAGGATGAAAGAAAACCAAATCAGACCCTAAATAACACCTGCAGGGCCACACCTTCCACGGGGCGGTCTTGTAATTTTCTATGATAACTGCAGGTGACATCTGAAAATACGCTAGTCTCTACCACACCTACCCACGCTGCTGTTGTAGACCCGTCACCTCTTAGGAAGCACCAGAGATGTCTGGAAACTCAGGCAGGCCTTTCCTCTCATCTCCAGATGAGAGGTCCACTGTGGAGGTGTGACCAGGAAGAAAACATGGGACGTGCTGGTGGCAGAACAGAAGTGTCCAAGATACCTCACTTGCCACTTAAGGGATGCCACGCAAAACAACTTTGCTGTCTTTGAGGAGGTATAACACCCACAAGGTGGCAAAGCACCGCTGCTGTCCCCTTCCTGAGCCAAAGGGCAAGGGCATCCTGTGAATCTCCAGAAGTCACTCCTTCCCAGCCTGTGGGCTGAGTTGGCTCCGCTGTGCCATAATCACATGGGTGACTAACCTGTACCATGCAGTTTCTTTTACTGCAACCCATCCCCAAAGCCCAGAGCAACTTAAAACAAGAAGAGCCACCACCGCCACGAAAAAAGGAGTATTCTGTAAGCTTAACTGATGACTCCGTGGCCATCCATTCGGCCGACTCCCAAGGAAATGGAAGCATCTGGAAAATGTATTTAAAAATTGATTTAACGTTGAGCCATGTTAAATGTTTTAATTTCCAAGCAATGCGATGCCCACCGAAACATCAATTAGCCCCAGCAATCAGGCAGGAATATTGGCTTCTGTTGAGGGAGCCATTTATTTCAGCCCTGCTAAGTACCTAAGAAGGAGAAATCCAATGTGGCCTATAGCTCCGAGGAAGGGAAATGAAGTCAGAGTGGAAAGCAGACCAGGCCCGGCTGCAACGTGCCTCCGCCTGCACCCACGGCTCCCTCTCCAGAAGGAGGGCAGTTCCTTGTACCTAAGGTCCTCATGCTGATGACAGAAACACCCTCCCCTCCCCACAGCTTCTCTGTCTCCCAGCTGGAAGACAAAAGGCTGAAATGGGGCAGAGAATGGCTGCCTGCTGAGGACGCAAGGCAGCTTAAGAATTTGCAAGGTCATTTTTAATAATTATTCCTTTTGGTGCTTTTTCAATCTCAAGGTCCCGGGGTCTCTCTGTCCTCGTTGAGGTTCCAGGTCTGGGCAGGGGTCCCCCACAGACTGAAGTGCCTCTGTCTCCACGCACCTTGGCCAGCTGCTTCGGCGCTGAAGGGCCATGTGTGCCCGCGCTCACCACAGGACCTTGGGCGTCAGAAGCAGCAGGGGGCAGCCAAGCCAAAGCCCCCGGGCCACAGAAGCTCCTGCAAGGAAACAAGGCAAGACCATGGGTGAGGGGAGCAGCCCACGGAGGGAGCCGCATCGCACCCAGTGCCCCAGGCTCCCCCTGGAACCACTCACTTGATCTCACTGTACCTTGGTTTGCTCATCTCTTAAATGGGAATAATGACCCCAAAGGAGGAGTGAGAATTAAATGAGATTGTGTGAATCAGCCACTTCCAGAGTTGACTTCAGCATGAGAGTCACCTGGAGAGATTGTTAAAAATACGAACTCTAGGGGCCGGCCGGTGGCGCAGCTGTTAAGTGCACATGTTCTGCTTTGGCAGCCTAGGGTTCGCTGGTTAGGCTCCCGGGTGCCGACATGGTGCCGCTTGGCAAGCCATGCTGTGGTAAGCATCCCAAATATAAAGTAGAGGAAAATGGCATGGATGTTAGCTCAGGGCCAGTCTTCCTCAGCAAAAAGAGGAAGAGTGGCAGCAGTTAGCTCAGGGCTAATCATCCTCAAAAAAAAAAAAAAAAAAAAATGCAAACTCTGGGATCCTCCGCAGGAGTTTCTGCTTCAGCAAGTCCGGGACAAGGCCCAGGAGTCTGTATTTTGTGTGTGTGTGAGGAAGATTAGCCCTGAGCTAACATCCACCACCAATCCTTCTCCTTTTGCTGAGGAAGATTGGCCCTGAGCCAGAATCTGTACCTATCTTCCTCTACTTTATATGTGAGACACCACATATAAAGCCGTGCATAGGTCTGCACCTGGGATCCGAACCTGCAAACCCTGGGCCACGGAAGCAGAGCACGCGAACTTAACTGCTGTGCCACCGGGATGGCCCCAGGAATCTTTATTTTAAGCATCAGTCCCGGGGGGATTCGGACAATGAAGAAAGGTTAGGAAACAAGAGATTAAGAAACTGGCCCACAGGAAGAGTCCAGCCAAGGTCAGCCCCCACTCAGGCCTGGGGGGTGAGTGGAAGGAGAAGGCATCTAGGATCCTGCGTGGCTGAGGACACACAGGGACATCTTCTTAAAGTGCCCTCCTCACTTTCTGATGCTGCTGTTTCAAAGGAAAACTGATACTGCCCCTCTGCGGGGGATTTGGCAATTTCCATCAAAACTACAAACTCACACACCCCCTGCCCCAGTAATCCCATTTTGAAGACTTTATCCTGCAGACATACTTGCACAGATGCAAAGTATGCAATGTTATTCACTACAGCATTGTTTGTAACGGTAGAAAAATAGGAACGACTAAATTGTCTGTCTGTAGAGATCTGGTTAAATATGGTTATGGCGTAGCCAGAAAACCACCAATTACACGGCTCCTGTGTGCAGATATGGAAGTGTCTCCAAGGGAAATTACCACAAGAGAAAGGCAGCACATTTCTCTCACAGCAGCCACCGTGCTGCCTCGTGGTCGCCTGGGTACTTGTGTCTTCCCTCACTCCCACACTCCACGGAGGTAGGACAGAGGACACAACTGGCTTGTTCACAGCTGTCTCCCCAGAGCCTAGCACCATGCTTAGTCCTAAGATGGTGCTCACTAAAGACGGAAGGAGTCACGCAAAAGTGGGAGCTGGGGGAAGGAGGAGGAAGAAAGGCAAGAAGGAAGAAAGGGAGGGAAAGTCACCCCCCCTACTGCCCTGTCTTAGCTCAGGCAGCATCACCCCCCTCTGCTTCCTTCCTTCCCTGGTCTTATCAGATGTGAAATCCTCTTGTTCGTTGACAAGAGAGCCTTACCTGCCTTGCTCGCCTCCATATTCCCACAACATAGGTGCCCGCTATATATAGGTTGGATTTATTAATTAATACTGGACAGTGAGAAGGAGGGAGCATGGAAAGGAACCACTGAAAGGATTTCAGTCCTGAGATTCTGATTCAATGGCTTCTGGGTGGGGTCCGCGGAACTGGAGCTTTTAAAAGCTTGGGGCAGGGGGCTGGGAGATGGGCCCTGTAGTATAGTGGTTAATTTCAGGGGCCCAGGTTCGCAGGTTCAGATCCTGGGCGCAGTCCTACACCACTTGTCAGCCACGCTGTGGTGGGAACCCATATACAAAACAGAGCAAGAGTGGCACAGATGTTAGCTCAGGGCAAATCTTCCTTAAGCAAAAAAGGAGGAAGATTGGCAACGGATGTTAGCTCAGGGCAAGTCTTCCTCAGAGGGAAAAAAAACTCCCCCGGGTGACTGCGGGTGACTTCAAAGTGCAGCTGGAGTTGAGAATCATTTACACATAGCTTGCAGAGACTGGCTTTTTCTCTGAGTGCAGAATCTCCAATGACTGTCAGCGACCCCATCCTGAATCTTAGGAGGCTTCCCGCCCCAGCCCCAGCAAGGCAGACCAAGGGACGGAGAAGGGGACAGGGGTGGAGGATTGGCTGGGGGCTGTCCTGCTCACCTTGGGGAGAACGGGAGGCGAGGATGCGGGTGGGGCTGGCGCTCAGGGGCTCGTCCAGCCAGGAGCGAGTCTTGGCGCCATCTAGCGCCCGCTGGAGGCTCTGCAGCTGCGGCGCGCTGAGCTGCCCGCGCTGAGCCGGGGTCACGGCCGCGGCGTTCTCGGGGCCCAAGGAGGCGATCTGCTCCGCGGACAGCGCCTGCAGGGCGAGGGAGCAGCGCCCTCAGGGCCGACCTCCGCGGGTTCCCCAGGCCTCAGTCATCCGCCCAGGGCCCGCACAACTTTGCTATAGCCGTGTACCATTCCTGCTCTTTAGGATTTCTCCTTAAAATCAGATCACTCTTTCACACTAAAATTATTTTTAAAATGGAAAATTTCTAATGGAAATTTCCAAAAATGGAAAACTTAAATGACTTGCCATCAGTAATCATGAAAAATAAGCCAAAAGAAATAAAGCAACATTATTGAATTCTAGCTAGATTTGTTGGCCAACATCTGAATTTGAGGCCCTTTTTTTAAAAAAAAGAGGGCATTTTAAAAGTGTTATAGAAATGTTAAAGACATTTTAGCTCCAAATTGAGACTTCCTCCTTGAAGTAATCAGTATTAAAGGAGAGTTGAAAGAGAGTCATGATGTTCTCACTGTGTGACTTAATGTTTAATGCAATACAAGCTACCTCCCCAATCCCTCAAGGCCCCCACCTGAGAAACACCAGTGTGGAGGAGAAAACACAGGCCTAAAGGCCAGAGGCCTGAATCTGAGCCCCAGCTTTGCCACATACTAGCTGTGTGACCTTGGGCAAGTTACCTAGCCTCTCTGGGCTTTTGGTCTAGATGTGGGTTGGCACAGAGAATTCATCTCCCATGCAGATTCTGATCGTTTAGTGCGACTGCCTGAACACCATAGGGGTGAGTCCTGTTAGGGCGCAGAGGGGCAAAGGTGTAGTGATCTACTAGTGATGTCTGCCACGGACACCGGAAGTGGGAAATCTGCCGTGCACAGTGTCTTTGAGGAGCCTGAGTAAGCTGTTTTCTGACGTTGCTTCCACCTTAGAGGACTTGGTGACTAGCTCCAGTGGGTCTGGAATGAGATGGGGGGGCAGGGGTCTCAGAGCCACCCTGCTTATTTTCTAAGAGCCCCAAAAATTCGGAGACAGAGGGTTATGCTCCCTCACCCCTTCCTCTTCTCCCCTTCACCCTCTTCTCCCTTCCTGTCTAGGCAGACACTTCCCTGGAATCATGTCATTCCCCGGCTTAGAAGCCTTCCCTGAGCCCCCTCCAGGACACAGTTCCAGCTCCTGAACTCGGCAGTGAGGCCTTCAAGCTCTGGGTCCTGCCCACCTCTCCAGCAGCCCCTCTCGGGCACTCTTCACTCCAGGAGAATGAGCAACCATATTTGCAGCCCCCAGGGGGCAGCACCTTTGCCATGCTCTTCCTTCTGCTGGAATGCTCTTCCTCCCTCTGCACTAGCTAACCTGTCCTGCAAGATTCAGCATCACCTCCTCCCTCCACCACACACACACACACACACACACACACACACACGCACACACACAGCATAGGTGCTCTTCTGGCTTACATCTTACATCTACCGTTAACACAGAGTCTGTATTATAAAAATTATTTTTCCAATGCTGTTGACTTGCGACCCTCAAGCCAGGTTAAATCTCTAGGCCTACTGCACTGTGTTTCAACGGATCATTTCAAAATGGTTGCCAACATTTAATTATCAGGAGATTTCACATGAAAATGGAGACTCCTGGATTCTTCCCCAGCCCCCATCCCCCAAAAAAGATCCAGCAATACTGGCCCACATTGTCACACTGCAATAACGTGCCAGAGATGAGAAGCAGCCTCCACATTTAGACAGGGCTCTCCAGTTCACCTCGGTTCCTCCCCAGGCCACTGCACTCCTTTCTGTCACCTTCCACGCTCCTGAAGGCACTGTGTTGTACCCCGTCACCAGGGCATCCCCAGGTGCACCTACGCTGGAGCCTACAGCCCACCACCCAGGCTGGAGCCTACTGCAATGTAAGCGGGCAATAGGAATTTCTGGAATAAACAAATACTTGAATAAAGAAGCACCCACAAAGTACACTCAAAACAAGACCAGGAGAAAGCGTTCAGCATCCAGGACCAAGCTGCCTATCCCATGCAGAGCCCCCAGAGGGGAAGCCTGAGAGCCTTAAGGACTATTTATTTCCCCAAAACAGCCCTTGCTCCCGCCCTGTGCTGGGAACTGTCCTGGGTGCTGAAGGGGTCAAGGTTGGCCATCTGTCTTGAAAGCAAACAATGACATGGCATCACGGGAGTTTGTCTAGCCTCGTTTGTGTATCTTACCCAGTTGTGGTGGACAGAAGGTGTTCCCAAGTTACCCAGAAAGCAAGGTCACTCCTCATCAGAGCAGACTGTCCCCACCAAACACTCTCCTAATCTTGCACGTGGACGGGAAGCCAGGACCTCTCGCTGCACACCCTGCTTCCCTAACTTCAGTTGATCCAATTCCACCCTCTCGACTTTTTCCCTGGCAGTTTATCAGCTGTCCTGTTGTGGTTTTCTTCATGCTTTTTTAAAAAATCAACTAAACTATTTTTGCTTAAATTTGTTTTAAAAGGAAATGTTATCCAGGTCCACAATCCCTCACCAGCAATTCTGAAATCCAAAGAAGTCTAAAAACTGAAAGCTTTTTCCAAAGTTTTAGACAAACTTATTTGCCAGCAAAACCTGACCTGAACAGATGTGGGGCCATTTATAGTCTCTATTTATTCCAATTTGTTTGACTTCTCACAGATTTCTTCACAGAAATATTAATGTGTTTGCTTACAGGGTGCTTCCCCCAGACGCTGCTGGGGGTGTTAAGTTACATAATGTAGATGCACAGACTGATCTTTCTAAAACCTGGAAAATTCTGAATGCTGAAACATATCTGTCCCCAAAGGTTTTAGATAAGGAAATATGAACCCATCATAACATCATAAATAGAAAATCAGTACCACTTGCGATGAAGAGACAGCAACCATAAAAAAATGATTAAAATAGAAATTAAAATTTTCAGAAAAAAACTTTAAAGAAAAAAAAACACCTAAAATTATCTCGTGCCCCATCCACTGTTGGTGTCTAGTTCTCCTCAGGCCCTCTCGGCAGAGGCCTGGCTGCAAGCCGCTGGACTCCAAGACCTGTCATCTGCTTCCCTGTGCGATTGGAAACGGGGTCAAGCCCCTACTCTCCTTGAGGAACTGAGTACCTACTCTGAATATCTCATCAGGAAGGCACTGGATTGCTGACGGCTGGAAATACGGCATCAAGTCCTCATCAAGCATTTGGAGCTCTTCCTTAGTTAATCCAGCTGGGGAGAAAAAGGAATCACAGGGTTTAGTTCAAGCCCTAGGAACTCCGCTTGTTTTATTAATGCTCTACATAATGCACAGATCCGCGTGTCTAGGCAAGTGCCATTACTTACAAAAGGCCCCCGAAATCACACTGGGGAAGCAAGTCCCTTAATCAACCCAGGAAAAAAAATGTGGGTCACATTAGCCCGGATTGGTCTCCTAGAAGGAAATGTGTGCCCAGAAGGAGCTTCACTTTACACAATTTCAGATTGTGTATAAATCTATTTAGGAGCCAATTAAAACACATTTTAAGCCACTTTCGTGTGTACAGGAATCACCAAGAGAGCTTGTCTAAAAAGCAAATTTGCAGACCCCACGCTCTGCAACTTCAAGTCATGAAATCTAGGTTCTACACATGGCCTAGGTTTCTTTTATTTTTTTGTTTTTGTCCCCAGTTTTAAGGTTGGAAAGGGAGAGAAAGGCATGCTCAAGGTGCCTCTTACCTGCAATGGTCCCGAGCTCCTGCAAGACAGAGCTGGACCACTCAGCGGGATTCCCAAACACAGCTTCTGCCTTCCTCTTAAACTCAGCCAAGACATGGATGCTGCAGAGCAGGGTTCCGATTCTGGCCGCCACCACTCTGGTTAAGAGGGAGGGATACAGTGCGAGCCTGGGAGACTCTCCGGCCAAAAAGATGTGCAGAAGGTAGGTAGGCTCAGCACTGAGAATGGATCCGGCTAAGCCGCATGTCAGCCCAGAGAGGTGGCAAAGCATCAGGAAGCAGGGAACATTGTGCTGAAGGAACTCATGGATCAATTAACCGATCATTTACCACTTCGCACGCTAGTATTTTGGTTACCTGAATTCCGAGATCCTTATAAGCGAGATTTCAGTGACGTTCATAGCACACAGGGTTGCACCAAGTCCTACTAAGTGGAAGCTCTTCAGATCCTGGATGCTGTAGCCTGAGTCCTCTAGGAACCCTTGCAGAATGGCCTTAGCCTATAAAAATGAGGAGGGATAGATGACCTACCCAGGGATGATCAAGACCCCAAGGCCCAAGGGGATGACTGAGCTGTTGCAGTTGCCTGTTGGCTGCTCCTGCACCCTAGTCCTCTGGATGCACCCCGCATTCTAGCCATCACAGCCACTGCATCCAGGATAATGTCCCTAGGGTGCTACTTCTACTGAGAATGTCCCTGATCTGTGGAGGTGACTTTAGGCAGTGAAACTCTCATATCCTTCACTAACATCAAAGGAACTGGATCCCGCGTCTGCTGGCTTGTTTCTTTCAGTCACTCATGACCTTCAGTTTGTTTGGTCACTTAAGTTCTCCTGCATCAGGATCCAAGCTTTTCCAGCATCTGTCTCAACAACTTTCTGATAAAAACCTTGTCATTTTCTGCCCTTTCGCCTTTGTTTTAATCAGTCCCTCCATCTGAAATGCCCTTCCTGCATTCCCAACTGTTAAAATCCAATGAGCCTTTTATTTGGCGGGTTCAAGTCAAATGTCACCTTCTTCATGAAGTCTTTCCTATCTTAGCCAGAACGAATTTTTCTTTCCCTAAGGTCCTACTGAAATAGGTTTGTCCCTCACTCATCAAATACTTGGTGTTAAAAACCATAGAGGGATCTCTTGAACGAGCTTTGATCTAGGGGGCTGATGTGTAGGTCCCTGTAATTCTAGCATAGTGGCCATTCAGTAGGCATGACTGTCCCTGGAGAGCCACCCCTCCCACACTCTTACTTCACAGGGTCCAGCTGGAGCTAACTACACTCTGAGTTCCACAGGAGACGCTATAGCCCAGTCCTGGCCAATCAGGTCATCTCTTAGCCTGGCTGCAGTGACTGGTTCTAGAGTTGGTATGTGATCTAGTGAAAATCAACCAGGACTTTGGTTGGAACAACCCGGAGTGAAGAGCTTTCTTTTCTCTGGACTGGACCTTGGAAGGATAAACGCTCAAATATGCAAGAACTCACCACGTGGAAAGAGCCTGCCTCTGAGTGAAGCCAACACAAAGGAAAGCAGGGTCAAAAGACTGTGAGAGACAGATTCTTGACAATAGTGTTGAAGCCCCTGGATCCAGCCATACCTGAACTCTACACCTGAACTTTTCAATAAATTCCTTTTCTTGCTTAAGCCACTTTGAGTTGGGTTTTCCGTCAACTGTAACCAAATGAACCCTGATTTGTTTGATCTACCTATGTTGGACCTGAGGAAGGATCCAAGTCAATCCCTTGGAGATGAGTTGTATAATAAAGTCTGGATCCCTCAGTGCCCACAGGGGCATGGGCAAAAGATTACAAGAGGACAAGAGCTCACAGGCAAAGTTGGGGAGGAGACATCCAAGGACAAACATCTCCTGACTAGGAGTGAGGGTCACAGGAATACAGTCAATCTTCCCTTCTCCCTTTAATGTCAGTCCATCCGCATCACACAATACAGATCATCCCAGGGTTGAGAGAAAGTGTTGGCAAAGAACATGAAATGTTGTAATGGGATTCTACTTTTCATGTGGCTGTTGCCTTCTCCTCCCTCGGGTCTGTTTAAATGCTACCTCCTCAGAAAAGACGCGTGGATTCCCCCATCTCACGTAGCCTCCTTCCTCATGATTTCCATGAGCATCTTGTCCATTTTCAGCTTATCACTTACTACAATTTTTCAAATTTTTCACTTTTTAAATTGTCAACTTTTCACTCACTCACTTTTTTGTCTGCATCACCAAGTAGAATCCCCAAAGACAAGGACCACATCGAGCGAGTTCACTAGTCATCCCCAGCACCTGGCACAACGCCTGGCACACAGTGGGGTTCAGTAAGCACTTTCTGAGTGAATGAATGAATGAAGGAAGGAAGGAACATCTCAGAGAATGACATATAGAAGTTGTAGGCAATATGTACTCCTTTGAAATGGCATCAGATTGCCACCTTCACGTGATGGATTGGCTTCCGGGAGATTTTCCATGTTTCTGGAAGTCGGACTGGTCAGTGTCTCATGAAGTTGCCCTCAGTGATTACAAACCTCAAAGGTTCTATAAGGGAATTTCAGTAACACCATGCTCAGCCTTCAATGTCTTCGGCTGAATAGGAATGTGCATCAAAAATAATAATAGCTGATATTTACTGAATGCTTACTATGTGCCAGCACTTTACATATGCCATCTCATACAATCCTCACAACAACTCTATAAAAAGAAGGATTAATATTATCCCTATTTCACAGATGAGGAAACTGAGGCACAGAGAGGTTAACTAACTATGCCCAGGTTACACAGCTAGTAAATAATGGTCCTGGAATTAAAACCCAGGCAGTCGGACTCCAGAGCCTGTGCCTCCTAGCCAGTGAAGACGTTTGGGTAAGGAGAAAAGATGGAGATTCAAGTTAGCTTTTGAACTTTTCTTATTAATTCTTCACAACCAGGTTCCACTGGTTGATTCCTAGCAATTTTTGCTCCTCAACTCTCAGGCATGCCCATTTTCAAATGAAAGTGCGAAAATACAATTCAAATAAAATTACTCTGAAGATGTGATATTAAATTGTTCTTGCCACTGGAACCTGGAAAATGCAAGCTCAGCCTGCAAGGTGATAAGCCAAAATACATTTACTTGAATGACTAGACCACTGTATCTGTAATGATTCCAAGACAATTAATACCAACACTTTTCGGCAATATTAACTGCGGAAAAATGAAGAGCTGTAAGATTTCAATCTCTCTGTTCATCCCTCTGGCTTCTATAATAGTTTTTTTTTTCCTTATATTGGTTTTTAAGCTGAACTATCTGTTAATGTAGTTCCGCCAGGTCTGACTATTAATCTAGAAACATGCATTTAAGGGTCTGATGGGGGCTAAAGTGGAGGAACCGACTGCAAATGATATATGCAAATGTTGGGTTTTCATATCCTCTTCAAACATATTGATAAGTCTCACCACCATCCACAGGAATTAAAATTGGTATAAAGGGAAAGAGAGACTCTAGTTTCTAAGTTGGATGTATTTTTCTGTTTTCTCCCAGACTGTGAGTAGAATAATTTTAATATCAGAATGTGATGTGGCTCTTCTCAAACGTCAAGGCCAGTCTTAGAGTCGTGCAACCCCAGGATTACAGAATGTCAGACTGGAAGGAACCTCAGAGTGCTGGCTCTAACCCCTTCATCTTACAAATGAGGAAACTCTTAAACCGCCAGAGACAGGGAATGTGACAATGATGATGACAACGATGACGATGACGATGAAAACACACTAATTTTTATTGAATACTATGTCCCAAGCACTGTTCAAAATGTTTTACATCTATTAACTCATTTAATTCTCATGGCCAGAACCTCCATGGTGCCCAACTCCAGAGGGCACAATTCAGACTGTGTTCTATTTGAATGGTGCCACTCAGAGTTATGTGGCATGGCAATCCTGGTTCGAAAAACCTCACGAGAGTAGGGCACATGCATTAGTTCTGCCTGCCCAGCACCCATTCTCCCTTTGTTTGATAACCCCATGCTTTTCCTTTGGCAAGCCACGGTGTATTAGTTTTCTCTTGCTGCTCTAACAAATTACCATAGATTTACCGGCTTAAAACGGCATAAATTTATTCTCTTACAATTCTGGAAGTTGTAAGTCCTAAAATGGGTCCGCAGGGTGTGTTCCTTTGGGAGGCTCTAGAGAGAATTCATTTCCTTGCCTTTTTTAGCTTCTGGAGGCTGCCTGCATTCCTTGACTCGTAGCTCCATCCTCCATCTTCAAAACCAGCAGCACAAGACCTTCAAATCTCTCTCTCTGTGTCCTTCTGTGTCCATTGCCACATCGCCTTCTGTGTCTGTGACCCTCTTGCCTCCTCCTTTTGAGATCTTTCATGATTACATTGGGCCATCCAGGATAGTCTCCTCATCTCAAGGTCCTTAACTTAATCCCATCTGCAGAGTCCCTTTGGCCACATAAGGTAACATATCCAGAGTTTCCAGGGGTTAGGACATGGACATCTTTGGGGACCTTTATGCAGCCTATACACACCCATCCCCGACTCTCAGTTCATATGGACATGGTGAGATGGACTCCACTCCCTGATGCATACCTGGCCAGCCAACATATTCTATCCATGACCAGATTGTTTATGGGTGAGCCATTACATGATTAGAGTCTATGCCAGAACTTTTTCAAACGTTAATGAGAAAGGGGCACTTTTCAATGGGGTTGCTAATTAGATAAAATATAAGCCTAGTGCGGAAAATGAGAAAGAGCTGCCTAAGAATGAGGACAACACAGAGCAGCTAAGACTCCTCTCTCTAGAAATACAGTAGATTAACTTCCCTCCCAACTAAACAACTAAATTCTGGAGGAAACTTCTTCTTCAGTCCATGAAGGCTTCACTGACACAGAAATCACCCTCCCAGCGTAAACAATGAGAAAACCGAACAAATTCCATGAAACCACCGTATTCAGACATTGGCAAGAGTGAGCACAGAACTATAATCCTGAGAGAAGGGAAACAAATAAAGCGAATCCTAAAATCGCCCTCGCTTACTGTCCAGAAGCAGTCTCCAGGCCACTGAGCAGGAAAGGGAACCCAAACAAGCCCCATGGTCCAAGCGAGTGGAGGACACAGAGATCCTCCATCAGAGAGGACGGGACACCTCTGATTTGTGGGGCAAAGTACTGAAGAGAGAGAAACTGCATAGAGAGAGCTCCAGAAACCTGCAGAGAAGCCTTCTCAAGTCTTTGGCTGAGTACTGATCTACACATGCAAGGAGTGAAACTAAATAAATATAAACATAAATATCAAAAGACCCAGAGGAAAGTGGTACATAAGCCAAACAATTTCCAGAGCTCACATGGAGTTGAAAAGAGTTCACTCCCACCAGCCAGAGTGGAGAGGTCTTGAAATACATGGAGCATCAGATAGAGTGCTCAGAAGACCCATGTCTCGGTAATGAGGACAAATTAACCACAGAATAACGGTCACTCTGGACCCGCCCTAATAAAGCTCAAAAGGAAGCGTCAACAAGATCAGACTGACTTTAAAGCAACTTAAACATACCCCAGAACAAAGCCCAATACTCTTCAAAGGACAACAACGAAATCAAACACTCAACAATGTAAAATTCACAATGCCCATCATCCAGTCAAAATTATTAGGCTTGCAAATAAGAAAATGTGACCCAAAAGTAGGAGAAAAATTAGGAAATAGAAAGAGACTCAGAAATGACAGTGATGATGGAATTAGCAGCAAAACTTTTAAAGCAGCTATTATAAATACTATATGTATGTTCAAGGATATAAAGGAAAATACACGCACGTTTAAAACGGAAGTAGAATATTTTAAAGGTCCAGCAACATCTACCTACCTGTCCCGGGGTCCATTCTGTCTGCTGGCTTAGGGAAGCCACAGTGTCGATGGAGCTGAGATCCAGCTGCTCCAGCTCACTTTCATTAAGAGCCAGGGCAATGCGCCCGAGGGAAACAATATGATGTTCTCTCCAGTAAGAAGGCGTGTCCCAAACCTTCAGGTGAGAAAAGAAAAAGCCAGTTAAGACCGAACGTTAGTGACAGCATTTAAAACAGACATAGGTAAATCTCCTTAATATATAAAGTTCTCTTATAAATCAATAAGAAAAAATGACTACATTTGTTTAAAAAATAGACAAAAGATATAAACAAGAAATTCACAAAAGAAGAAATAAACATATGGAAAACGTTCAATCTCAGTCATAATTAAAGAAATGTACGTTAACAACAATCAAAGAATACCATGTTGGCTGATCTTAACAAGGAGTAAAAAGAATGATCATTTCTGTTGGTGGAAAGCTATGGGGTAAAGGATACCCTCATTTGTCGATGTTGAGAATATAAATTGGCACACTTTTTTTTTTTTTTAAAGATTGGCACCTGAACTAACAACTGTTGCCAATCTTTTTTTTTTTTTTCTGCTTTTTCTCCCCAAATCCCCCCAATACATAGTTGCATATCTTAGTTGTGGGTCCTTCTAGTCGTGGCATGTGCGACAGTGCCTCAGCATGGCCTGATGGGTGGCACCATGTCCACACCCAGGATCCGAACTGGCGAAACGCTGGACCGCCCGAAGCAGAGCGTGCGAACTTAACCATTCGGCCACCAGGCCAGCCCCAACACACATTTTAAGACGGCAATTTGGCTATATGTATCAAAAGCCTTTAAAATACCTATACCCTATGACCCAGAAATTCCAACTCCAGAAATTTAGCCTAAGTAAATAATCAGACAAGTGCCCAAAGAAATATGTACAAATATACAACTTGAGGCATTAAAAAATTTAATCTAAAAATCAAATAATTAGCTAAAATAATAAGAACCAGCCATACAATGAAATATTATATAGCTATTTAAATACTAATATAGATTTATACTTCTGATATGGAAAAACATGCATTGTACGCTGTTGGATGTGGACAGTAAGTTATTAAACAGTAGGTGCATGTGATACTGTTTTCTGTAACATACATATGTGAGTATACATGAAATAAATGTATGAAATACACAAATATATTCTACACACATATACAGAAGTCTGGGAAGCTCTATATTTTGGTAAATATACCAAAATATTAACAGTGCTTATTTCTGGCTAAAAGATTATGACTGGGTTTCTTCTATTTTCTGAATTTTCTACAATAAACTTGGATTACTTATCTAAAAAAGAGTTATAAATATAATTTTAAGAAATTTAATGTCTTGACCTCACAAGGGCAACTAGATATTCCACACCATCCTAGCAGCTGAAACAAGCCACTCAAAGGGACCTTTATAAACACGGCAAACTACTTCTTGTCCTCTTTTCACTCCTTTCTGCTATGTTTTCTGATAAATTTGCAACAGATTCTGAGAAAACCTGCTGTGAGCAGCAGCTGGGGTTCTCCAAATGGAGAAAGAAAAGGCACAATTCCTGGAAACCGTCTCGGTCAGAGGCACCAGAACATCCACAGAATTTGATCTACTAAGCGTCCATTAGATGCCAAGACAGATCTCTTCTGTTCTCTGCTACAGCCCTAAGAGGGGGACACTAGAAATTTCTCAGATGCTGGAATCATAGCTCAGGCGCTCAGCTGGTGTAGTGAAATTTCTACAAGATATGGCACGTGAAAACTCCTGGAGGAGGCTTCCATGCACAGAAGCGCCGGGACCGTTAGGTTGGGTTTTTCCCTCCGTTGAATGCTTCCTTCCTGAGGCGCGCTTTACCTGGACTGCCTTCTCCTTCAGGGTCATCAGCTGAGGCCGGCTGAGGCCCCTGAGGGCCCCCAGAAGCTCCACGTTCCTGATGAACGTGTCTTCCTCCATGCAGAGCAGGTCCTCGGGGGCCCAGCAGGCATTGGCTTCGGCCAACTTAAAGATGTCCTCGGAAGAGGGAGCCGCGACTCCATGGCAACCTGAAGAATGGGGAGACACAGGAAAGAGAATTTTGGGAAATGTTAGTCTGTTTCTTTATTGAAATGAGTAATATCCTTCTCCGGTCGGATTTATTCATGGGATGCGGTGTAGCACAGAAACTGAGAGAAGGGACTCAGGGACCAGTTTGAATCCCACTTCTGCCATTTCTTGCTAATTACCTGGTAACGAAATTGCGGAAATGCCAACGTTTTGCACAGCCACATGCACACAGTAGGAGCTCTGTAACATTAAAACTAGACTACAAATGACCACGAGGGAGTCGGAGCTGATGGGGAACAGTTCTGGCTTTAGATTCAAATCTAAAGTTATTTAACCCCTCTGTGACTCAGTTTCTTCATCTATAAAATGACGATAAAATTACCTCATAGAATTTTTGTGAGGACTAAATGTGTTATTACACATAAAGCACTTAGAGCATGCCAGGTATACAGTAAGCACTCAATACTCAATGTTAGCCATTTTTATTATTTATGTTCCCTGCCACCACCACCCCATGCATTTGAGTTTGCAACACAGAGTTAAGGCTTCCAGAATTATGAGGAAGGAGCACTCCTATCTAAGCATGGAAAGGCGGATAATATGCCCTCCATAAAAGTCTCAGTGGGGACTGTGGCCTTCCCACCCCAGGGGAGAGGAGAAATGGGCCTGCTGCATTGGCCTTGGCAGCAGGGGAAACCCATCCATTTCAGTCTTCGAATAAGTTGAACCTTACCTGGTCAAACTGGTTTCCCATCACCAACACATAAATGAGATACTGTCTTTGCTGTGCCCAACCTGGGAGAAAACCCAGGCTCTTTGTCTTAAGAACAATCCTGGATTTCTTGTCTTAGCAACTGACGAGCCTGATGCCACAGACCCACCAGCACTATTGGGCCCCAGCATTTCCCAAGCCCCGTGGCCACGCCTTTCTCACTGTATCTTCAGTGGCAATTCACCGGACTCCGGTCAAGAGGTGAAAGTGGACCAGGTCAAGGGCTCTATGTGTGGTCCTCAAACATCTTTATCACAACCCACTTGGAGGAGACAAAAGACCCCTCCCCGCTGGACCCCCCTTCACCCGATTTCCCAGTGAAATGAGGGTCCAGCGATTGCACAGAGTCAGAGAGGAGCAGAACGGTTAAACAGGGCAGCAGAGACCCGGTCTTATCACTGCTGTGTTCCCAGGCCCGGCATAGCAGGTGTTCAGCAAATATTTTTTGACTGAATCAACACACACATAAAAATTAGGTAAAATAAAACCAAGTAGTAATTCAGCTAATTCATTAACTACCGAAAGCACGGCAGCAATGAATACTCAGAACCAACTAAAGAAAACTCAGACTATGCGCTGTAACCGTGCAGCCTCCCCCGAGTGTGGAAAGTCCTACTGTCGCATATCCACATGCACAGCATCGGAGCTCTGCAGTGTGCCAACTGGCCTGCTAGGCGGGGAGGGCGGGAGGAACTAGGGGCGAATGCCACCAGCTTTGGGGACAAGTCCAGGAGGTGCCTTTTACTACCCCTCTGACTTTGGCGAAGTCTGTTACTCTCTCTGAATCTCAGCTTCTTTTGTCAAGAAAATGGAAGAATCATGGTGCCACCTCATGGGACAGAGGTGAGGACGAGACAAGGCGTGAAGAGATGATCACCCGAAGTAAACATAAGTCAGGTCGTGACCCTTTTTTGCTCCATGGTCCCCATGAAACCCCTACCCAGAGTAAAAGCCAAAGTCCTTAAGGTTTCCTTCATAAGGCCCGACATGACTGGCCTTGTCTCTCGCTCCACTCCAGCTACGCTGGCCTCTCATTTCCCCTTCCTCTCCCACTCCCGCCGTACTTCTTTCTGCCTGCGAGATTCTGACTCTCATTTTCCACGTGACCCACTGTCCTGGGTCTTGACTCAAACGTCACCCTCCCAGTTTGCTGAGTAAATTGACCTTTACTCGACAGCACCTTCCTTGACCATTTTCTTTTCAAATTACAACCCCCACCCGACACTCCCTGACCCCTTCCCTTGCTTTATTTTCCTTCTCACATTCACTGCACACAATGTACTTCACCAGCACGTGTATTACTGGCGTGTGTAATTATTGTCCGGCTGCCCCTGTTTGAAAGTCAGCTCTGTGAGCACGAGGATTTTTGTCTGTTTTGGTCACATAGTCGGTGCTCAAAAATTACTCGTTGCAGGAAAGAAAGCGATCAGTGACTGTCAGTTATTACTCTTACAATTATTATTGGCTCTGATTAACTTTGTCTCCTCCTGCCTGGCACAAGTCTGTGCTTAGTAGGTGCACAACAATAATAAAAATGTCTAACACTCACTGAGCATTTCCTACATGCCAGGCGCTGTTGTGAGCATGTTTACTGGTGTAAATTCATTGATCCGCACAATCACCTAGTGAGGTAGGGACTTGCATTGTCCCCATTGTGCAGAGGACGAACACCGAGGCACAGAGAGGTTAAGGAGCTTTTACCCAAAGTGCCACAGCCAGTAAGCGGCAGACCCAGGGTTCAAACCTTGCCAGCCCGGCCCCAGCACTGCAATATATAGCCACTTAGCCATTTTGGCCTTTAAGTCGATCGTTTTGAAATGTTTGTCGCACATATTGACCACTAAACCTACTAGCCTGGGCAAGGAGTGCAGGATGTGACTCTAAACCGTGTTACAAAGACGTAACTCTTTGGCCTGTGGATTTTGGCATTCTACGGCTTTGCAAACATTTCATCCAGTCCCCTGACAAGGAGGCCTCTTGACGCTAGGGACTCAGCCAGCACACGGCCGCTATGGCACGGGCTGGGATACCCCAGAAACGCTCACCGGGGCTGGCGTCGGAGCTGGGCCTCCTCTCACTGCTGTTCTGAACAGACTCAAAGACAGCCCAGAGGAATTCTTTGGGAGGTGGAGTCCTGGCCATCTTGGAAGCTGCTTGTTGAAGGATGTCAGGAAACTGTGCGGGGTAGAGAAGACGAAAGAGGAGGAACATATAGTAATTAAAGCACATTAAACAGATTTAGATCTGAGTTTAAACGGTAACACCACCTCCCTGACTCCGTTTTCTTTTTCTTCATAGCAGCATCTCATACAAATTTAAACCCTGGCCCGTTAACGTGGTCTCTACAAAGAATCCAATAAAATGTACCCAACCTCAATGACAATCCAATAAATGTTCAGTAACCTAAGCAAACATTGTTTTTCAGATTGTCAAAAACAGAATAGCGATAATACAAAATGCTGGCCAACATGCAGGAAACAGGCACACTTATTTTTCTGCGGGACTGTTAGATGGTGCAATCTGATAATTTCTATAAGAAATGTAGGTGTGCCTATCCCTTTTTGGTTTGGTGCTGTGTTAAACTTTGATTAAACTTCATCATAAAAAGCAGGAGGAGAGGGTTGTCTCTGGTGCTGGGGGAAGACTAGCATGAGGGGCTCCTGGGCGCCCTGGGGGAGTGCCATTTCTCACCTAGGACTGAAACACTTTGTCAAGACTCAGGATATTTATTGGTAGACCTGTCAAGAGCCCAGGGAATTCATCAAACTGTTCCGCACAGCCGGGCGCCACTGTGGCCGTTCTCCCACAGAGGACGCGCCTCGGCTTATACAATGCCCCTCTCTAGCCTGATCTTCAGAATCAGAGCCACAGCCTAAGTGAGTAGTTCCCAGCCCTGGCTGGAGGTGAGAATCACCTGGGAAACTAACCGACACCGGGCCCCACCCCAGAGATTCTGAGACCACTGGTCTGGGGCGGGGGCCGTGTATCTGCCCATTTTAGAATCTCCCCAGTGACTCTAAGGTCGCCAGCAACTGCTGTGAGATAAATCATTAACTTTTCAAAAGCAAGGTGCACAGCAGAGTGGATGGTACTTTTCATTTTGTATTTTTAAAAAGGAGAACAAGTATAGGCAGGAGAAGGATTCTTCCGGAAAGGATGCAAAGGAAAGCGGGAGCAGCGATCGCCTCTGAGGATACAGGCTGGGGACCTAGAAATGCGGGCTGGGAGGAAGACGCGTTTACATCCTACGGCCTCTGGAACAGTTGCGCTTTTTTTAACCCGCAGCACGTATTACTTATTTTACTAAACATTTCAGGCACTGAAACAAAAAGTATAGAGAATAATACAACAAAACAGCCACATATTGACAACCCAACTTAAGAAAGAACACATCACAAATATAATAGATAGGTCGCACCCCAGCCTTTGGCCTCCCTCCTTCCCCAGACGGAACTGTCACCCTGAATTTGATAACATTTGATAATTAACCATTCTCACGTACTTTTATACTTCTCGTACATACAGAATTGTTTTGCATGTGCTTAAAATTAATTTAACTCGTATTTATTTATTTACATTCTTCTACTGCATGTCTTCTTCTGCAACTCACTTTTTTTTTAACCCTACATTGTGTCTCTGAGCTTTACCTGGGTTGATATAAGACTTTTTCAACTTCTAAAGTTGATTTTTTTAAAGATTAGATAAGTATATAATATTTATGTCTCCACTGCTTAGGACTGCATGTTTGGACAGCCCGGAAGCTGACTTTACCACGACTGGACACTGGAACGCACGTGTGAGCCTGGCTGACGTGCTGTGCTCGGGCCCTGCTGAGCGAGGACCACGGCATCCATCTTGTGCGTGCAACTACAGGGATGGGCTTTGAGGTTGATCTGATTCTTGTTCAGCAAACATTTACCCCTCTTCACCCCCCACTCACATGGAGGAGATGACTTCCTGCCCCGCTGAGTTTGGGCTTGGTCATGTGACTTGCTTTGGCCCATGGAAAGTGACAGTGTGCCATTTCCCATCTTGGGCCCTAAGGAGAATTGCACTTTGCACTCCCTCTTCTGGAATTTCAGACCTTCATGATGAGAAGAACACGCTCCAGGTAGCCTGGGCCCCAGAGGCAGACTCATGGGGCAGAGGTGTCCCCGTGACCCACAGAAATAAATGCTGTGGTTGCAAGCCAGTGAGACCGTGTAGCTGTGCAATGCAGCAAAAGATGATGGATTCGTGCTTGTCTGGCACGCCTCTTGGCCTAAACTCTCTAACTTTTGGATAGTTACTCCAGGTGGGGCACTATACCCAAACATACTGCTCAGTAAAGATTTGTGTCGGGATTAACTGTGTTTGCACATGTGATTGCACACACTGGACATACATGTACGTGTGTATGTGGCACTGGTGGGTGTAATACCTCAAATGAGCATGCGTGGGAAAGGCTGGAGTCTGTTCAGCCGCTGTCTCACTTCCTTTTCCTGAACCTTGGGCATCCTGGAGTGGAGCTGGAAACATCTGAGCCCTTTGAGGCAGGGAGGAAGTTTCCAGAAAAACAAACTGACAGCAAACCCAGTGGAGAATAATTGACCACACTTTCTCTCCCTTTAAAACTCCTTCAGACTTCTAAAGACAGAACACAGAAGTACCTTTGTGGCAATAGAGCTTAATTCTTCTCCTGAGAAAAGTACTAGAAAGGGTCCCAAGTCCTTTGTAGTCTCGGCTGTCCAGTTCTGGGGGAGGCTAAGAAGAGATAATAAGCAGGAAATTGAAAAATCATGCTGTTGTCCTTGTCCGCCGGCATTCTTTTCTTTCTGGAACAGACTCTCTTCATACCTGGAGAGGCTGTCAATCACATGGGCCCACTTCCCTGACCAAGAAAATGGGCATGTGATGCAGGCTGACCAATTAGAGTCATTCCTGGGAATTTTGATGGAACTGCTAGAGGAGCTTTCTCTCTTTCTTCTGGGGTCTCTAGCAGTAAAAGGAATATTGGAGGCCACTCCTATCACCAATTGGAGAAAATAAAGGCCACACCCAAGAACACAGAGCTGAGGGATGGGAGGCATACATTCCTGTTGACATCACTTGAGCCCCTGGATCCAGCCATGACTGAAGTCCACCCCTAGAGTTTTCCACTACATTTAATTTCCGAACTTAATAAATTCTCATTTTTTGAGTTTAATTGAATTATTGAATTTCTGTCATTTGCATCACAGTAATTCCTTCCTCCCCTTCTTCAGTAGAACAATAATGATATATTTGTTTCTTTTAAATTACCATTTAAATAGTCTTCTCTTATAGCAAGATGAAATTTCCTCTTGAATTTGGCAGGATAATAACAGCACTGACCCAGAATCCACTGTTGTTCTCAAGTGTCCACAGTGAGTGCCTCACACTGTACTTGGTGGCATCTCTGAAGGAGGTCTGCCCAACAAGTAGTGATAATCCTGCTCTTAGGGCCAAGTCAAACCACTCCCCTTTATCTCTTGGATTAAAACATTATCCCACTAACTGTAAGCTCCATGAGGGCAGGAGCCACAGCTATCTTCCTAACCACTGTATCTTCAGTCCTAGGCATACAGCAAGTGTCCCACACTCGGCACCATGTGCCGGACTCTATTGGAAGCCCTTTGAGTGCATGAACTCTTAATCATCACAACCACCCTGTGGGGACTGTTACTGTCCCCATTCTACAGACCTGGAAACAAAGTACAAGAAGATTAAGTAGCTTTCCCCAGGTCACATAGACAGCAGACGATAGAAACAAAATTCGAACCAAAGGAGTCTGGCTCCTGAGTCCACAATCTCAAACCCTATATGACAGTACAACGCCTGAGTCATAGGAATGACACCAAAAAACATTTTTGTTGTCTGACCACTGGCTGATGGCTAGGCCCTACTCAAATATCGGAGCTAACTTCCGGAAACTCTTCATGGGGAATAAGAGTTTTCTTTTCCCCCAGGGAGTTCTCATTCATGCCCCGATTATTCACATTATTGTTGTTGTTGTTTCATAACAAAAATAATAATACCACCTCCTTGCGTTTGTAAAGTGCTATCTTTTCACAACTCTTTCCCTTTCCACTTGCTGAGATGTATTTTTACTTCACAGGGAGTCTGAGGCCAAAGAAGAAAGGTCACATTTCCAGAACAATCACAAGCACCTAACCTTGTCCTAAGCAAGAGACTCTCTGTTTGGAAGGCAGGAGAGCGAGGGTTGGGGACCCCTCCGCCAGCGCCCCCCACCCCAGCTCTGAGCCCGGCCCTCCTTACCCGTGCTGCTCCAGGAGCCTGAGCCTCACCGCGGCCTTCTGCTCGGGGCTGAGGTCTGGGCAGTCTCTGAGGCCGTGCAGGGCGGTGGCCCAGGCCCTGGGGGACACCCCGCGGTGGAGGATGGCCGCCGGCAAGTGGCAGAGCAGGTTCCCCACGATGTCCACAGCGTACTCATCAGCTATGGAGTTGTTCTGAAACCGACAAGTGGAGCTGATGGGAAGATCCAGCAGGGCTCAAGATCATGACCCCTTAAAAACACTTCCTGACCCCAAACCCCGTAAAGCTTCTGGAATCTGATCACCTACCTGCCCTGGACTACCCGCACAGGGCCTGATTTTACCCCAGGAACGCAGACCTCGGAAGTGTGGGAGACCCCACCAGGGAGCGGGTTTGGACGGACTTGGCACACGATGAGCACTCGTAAATGAGGGCTGGGCCGCGTTGTCACAGCTCTGAGGCTACCCCCAAGGCAACAAGCATTATAATAATAGAACAACAATAAAAACAGCACCTCAGTTTGTACAGCACTTGAAAGCCTTCAAAATTCTTTCTCAAAATGACAAAAACAGCTAACATTTATTGAGCGCTCACCACAGGCCGGACACCATTCTAAGGATGTACGGGTCTTAATCCTTTCGTCTTCAAAGTAACTGTAAGAGGTAAGTACTGCTACCCTTGACCTTCAAAGTTGCAGACACTGCCAACTAGTGGCCAGGCGGGGATTCACACTCAGACCGTCTGCCCTTTGGGCTTTCCCGTTAAACAATAGATTACCTATTTCCTGCCCTCAGCAACTCTGCGAAGGAAACGCTATTGCATCTTACAGATGAGGAGGCTGAGGCTCAGGGAGGGGAAGTGACTTGCCCAAAGCCACATAACCAACCACTGGCAGAGATGTGTCTAGAACCCAGACTCTGTGTACTGTGTTCTTTCCAGTCCCCCAGAGCAGCCTCTCCTCATTCAGGCCCCAGAATGGCAGTTTCCAGAACCAATGGCCAAGACTGTCCCACCCAGTGGCTTCAGAGCCAGCTTTGAGACACACACGTCAGACTTCTAGTCATCAGAGCAGGCTTGAGATTCCAGCCAGATCCCCTGAGCCACAGACACCCGGAGGGGAAGGGAGACAGTAAAAGCGTCACCCAGGAAGTTTCCTCACCAGGCACTGCTGCACTTTCCTGAGGATGGAATTCTTTTTGTGGGAATCTAAAACCAAGGAGTCCAGCTGACTCTTGCCCAGGCTGATGAGAAAGGGCACACACCGGGAGGCGGGGACAGCAGCCAGGTAGCGAGCCCTGGAGAGAGATGGGAAGAACAAGGGAAGGTGAACAGTGGCTGCTCTGTATTTGCCCCTGACATCAGGGTCTGCGCACCCGAGAGCTTACTACATGGGTATCCTTTAAATGTTTGCCCTCCCCAGTGATGGGGTGGCTCCCGTGGGCAGGCAGCCAGCCTGCCAACCATCATGCTCCTCTTCCATGGGCAGGAAACTAACTTCCCATCATGCTCCTCTTCTATGGGCAGG